>NW_026736457.1:0-69730 GCF_949786415.1 Peromyscus eremicus
GTGTGCCCACATGGAAGTGTCACACTGAACTATTAGAATGAGTGTGTCCACATGGTGGTGTGCACACTGAACTGTTAGAGTGTGCCCACATGGAGTTGTGCACACTGAACTGTTAGAATGAGTGTGTCCACATGGAAGTGTGCACACTGAAATGTTAGAATGAGTGTGTCCACATGGAGGTGTGTCACCACTGAGACTGTTAGAATGAGTGTGCCCACATGGAGGTGTGCACACTGAACTGTTAGAATGAGTGTGTCCACATGGAGGTGTGCACACTGAACTGTTAGAATGAGTGTGCCCACATGGATGTGTGCACACTGAACTGTTAGAATGAGTGTGTCCCTTTGGAGGTGTGCACACTGAACTGTTAGAATGAGTGTGCCCACATGGAGTTGTGCACCCTGAACTGTTAGAATGACTGTGTCCACATTGAGGTGTGCACACTGAACTGTTAGAATGACTGTGTCCACATGGAGGTGTGCACACTGAACTGTTAGAATGTGTGTGTCCCTGTGGAGGTGTGCACACTGAACTGTTAGAATGAGTGTGTTCACATGGAGGTGTTCACACTGAACTGTTAGAATGTGTGTGTCCACATGGAGGTTTGCACACTGAACTGTTAGAATGAGTGTGTCCACATGGAGGTGTGAGCACAGAACTGTTAGAATGAGTGTGTCTCTGTGGAGGTGTGCACACTGAACTGTTAGAATGAGTGTGCCCAAATGGAGTTGTGCACACTGAACTGTTAGAATGAGTGTGTCCACATGGAGGTGTGCACACTGAACTGTTAGAATGAGTTTGTCCACATGGAGGTGTGCACACTGAACTGTTAGAATGAGTGTGTCCACATGGAGGTGTGCACACTGAACTGTTAGAATTGGTGTGTCCACATGGAGGTGTGCACACTGAACTGTTAGAATGAGTGTGTCCCACATGGAGGTGTGCACACTGAACTGTTAGAATGACTGTGTCCACATGGAGGTGTGCACACTGAACTGTTAGAATGAGTGTGTCCACATGGAGGTGTGAGCACAGAACTGTTAGAATGAGTGTGTCTCTGTGGAGGTGTGCACACTGCAACTGTTAGAATGAGTGTGCCCACATGGAGTTGTGCACACTGAACTGTTAGAATGAGTGTGTCCACATGGAGGTGTGCACACTGAACTGTTAGAATGAGTTTGTCCCCATGGAGGTGTGCACACTGAACTGTTAGAATGAGTGTGTCCACATGGAGGTGTGCACACTGAACTGTTAGAATTGGTGTGTCCACATGGAGGTGTGCACACTGAACTGTTAGAATGAGTGTGTCCACATGGAGGTGTGCACACTGAACTGTTAGAATGAGTGTGCCCACATGGAGTTGTGCACACTGAACTGTTAGAATGACTGTGTCCACATGGAGGTGTGCACACTGAACTGTTAGAATGAGTGTGCCCACATGGAGTTGTGCACACTGAACTGTTAGAATGAGTGTGCCCACATGGAGTGTGCACACTGAACAGTTAGAATGAGTGTGTACCTGTGGAGGTGTGCACACTGAACTGTTAGAATGAGTGTGCCCACCTGGAGGTGTGCACACTGAACTGTTAGAATGAGTGTGTCAACATGGAGGTGTGCACACTGAAATGTTAGAATGTGTGTGTCCCTGTGGAGGTGTGCACACTGAACTGTTAGAAAGAGTGTGTTCACATGAGGTGTGCACACTGAACTGTTAGAATGTGTGTGTCCACATGGAGGTGTGCACACTGAAATGTTAGAATGAGTGTGCCCAATTGGGAGGTGTGCACACTGAACTGTTAGAATGAGTGTGTCCCTTTGGAGGTGTGCACACTGAACTGTTAGAATGAGTGTGCCCACATGGAGGTGTGCACACTGAACTGTTAGAATGAGTGTGCCCACAATGGAAGTGTGCACACTGAACTGTTAGAATGAGTGTGTCCACATGGAGGTGTGCACACTGAACTGTTAGAGTGTGCCCACATGGAGTTGTGCACACTGAACTGTTAGAATGAGTGTGTCCACATGGAGGTGTGCACACTGAAATGTTAGAATGAGTGTGTCCACATGGAGGTGTGCACACTGAACTGTTAGAATGAGTGTGCCCACATGGAGGTGTGGCACACTGAACTGTAGAATGAGTGTGTCCACATGGAGGTGTGCACACTGAACTGTTAGAATGAGTGTATCCCTGTGGAGTTGTGCAAACTGAACTGTTAGAATGAGTGTGTCCACATGGAGGTGTGCACACTGAACTGTTAGAATGAGTGTGCCCACAGGAGTTGTGCACACTGAACTGTTAGAATGACTGTGTCCACATGGAGGTGTGCACCACTGAACTGTTAGAATGAGTGTGCCCACATGGAGTTGTGCACACTGAACTGGTAGAATGAGTGTGCCCACATGGAGTGTGCACACTGAACAGTTAGAATGAGTGTGTACCTGTGGAGGTGTGCACACTGAACTGTTAGAATGAGTGTGCCCACCTGGAGGTGTGCACACTGAACTGTTAGAATGAGTGTGTCAACATGGAGGTGTGCACACTGAAATGTTAGAATGTGTGTGTCCCTGTGGAGGTGTGCACACTGAACTGTTAGAAAGAGTGTGTTCACATGGAGGTGTGCACACTGAACTGTTAGAATGTGTGTGTCCACATGGAGGTGTGCACACTGAAATGTTAGAATGAGTGTGCCCAAATTGGAGGTGTGCACACTGAACTGTTAGAATGAGTGTGTCCCTTGGAGGTGTGCACACTGAACTGTTAGAATGAGTGTGCCCACATGGAGGTGTGCACACTGAACTGTTAGAATGAGTGTGCCCACATGGAAGTGTGCACACTGAACTGTTAGAATGAGTGTGTCCACATGGAGGTGTGCACACTGAACTGTTAGAGTGTGCCCACATGGAGTTGTGCACACTGAACTGTTAGAATGAGTGTGTCCACATGGAGGTGTGCACACTGAAATGTTAGAATGAGTGTGTCCCATCATGGAGGTGTGCACACTGAACTGTTAGAATGAGTGTGCCCACATGGAGGTGTGCACACTGAACTGTTAGAATGAGTGTGTCCACATGGAGGTGTGCACACTGAACTGTTAGAATGAGTGTATCCCTGTGGAGTTGTGCAAACTGAACTGTTAGAATGAGTGTGTCCACATGGAGGTGTGCACACTGAACTGTTAGAATGAGTGTGTCCACATGGAGGTGTGCACACTGAACTGTTAGAATGAGTGTGCCCACATGGAGGTGTGCACACTGAACTGTTAGAATGAGTGTGTCCCTTTGGAGGTGTGCACACTGAACTGTTAGAATGAGTGTGCCCACATGGAGTTGTGCACCCTGAACTGTTAGAATGACTGTGTCCACATGGAGGTGTGCACACTGAACTGTTAGAATGACTGTGTCCACATGGAGGTGTGCACACTGAACTGTTAGAATGTGTGTGTCCCTGTGGAGGTGTGCACACTGAACTGTTAGAATGAGTGTGTTCACATGGAGGTGTGCACACTGAACTGTTAGAATGTGTGTGTCCACATGGAGGTTTGCACACTGAACTGTTAGAATGAGTGTGTCCACATGGAGGTGTGAGCACAGAACTGTTAGAATGAGTGTGTCTCTGTGGAGGTGTGCACACTGAACTGTTAGAATGAGTGTGCCCAAATGGAGTTGTGCACACTGAACTGTTAGAATGAGTGTGTCCACATGGAGGTGTGCATACTGAACTGTTAGAATGAGTTTGTCCACATGGAGGTGTGCACACTGAACTGTTAGAATTGGTGTGTCCACATGGAGGTGTGCACACTGAACTGTTAGAATGAGTGTGTCCACATGGAGGTGTGCACACTGAACTGTTAGAATGAGTGTGCCCACATGGAGTTGTGCACACTGAACTGTTAGAATGACTGTGTCCACATGGAGGTGTGCACACTGAACTGTTAGAATGAGTGTGTCCACATGGAGGTGTGAGCACAGAACTGTTAGAATGAGTGTGTCTCTTTGGAGGTGTGCACACTGAACTGTTAGAATGAGTGTGCCCACATGGAGTTGTGCACACTGAACTGTTAGAATGAGTGTGTCCACATGGAGTTTTGCACACTGAACTGTTAGAATGAGTTTGTCCACATGGAGGTGTGCACACTGAACTGTTAGAATGAGTGTGTCCACATGGAGGTGTGCACACTGAACTGTTAGAATTGGTGTGTCCACATGGAGGTGTGAACACTGAACTGTTAGAATGAGTGTGTCCACATGGAGGTGTGCACACTGAACTGTTAGAATGAGTGTGCCCACATGGAGTTGTGCACACTGAACTGTTAGAATGACTGTGTCCACATGGAGGTGTGCACACTGAACTGTTAGAATGAGTGTGCCCACATGGAGTTGTGCACACTGAACTGTTAGAATGACTGTGTCCACATGGAGGTGTGCACACTGAACTGTTAGAATGAGTGTGTCCACATGGAGGTGTGCACACTGAACTGTTAGAATGAGTGTGTCCCTGTGGAGGTGTGCACACTGAAATGTTAGAATGACTGTGTCCACATGGAGTTGTGCACACTGAACTGTTAGAATTTGTCCACATGGAGTTGTGCACACTGAACTGTTAGAATGAGTGTGCCCACATGTAGGTGTGCACACTGAACTGTTAGAATGAGTGTGCCCACCTGGAGGTGTGCACACTGAAATGTTAGAATGAGTGTGTCAACATGGAGGTGTGCACACTGAAATGTTAGAATGTGTGTGTCCCTGTGGAGGTGTGCACACTGAACTGTTAGAAAGAGTGTGTTCACATGGAGGTGTGCACACTGAACTGTTAGAATGACTGTGTCCACATGGAGGTGTGCACACTGAACTGTTAGAATGAGTGTGTCCACATGGAGGTGTGCACACTGAACTGTTAGAATGAGTGTGTCCCTGTGGAGGTGTGCACACTGAAATGTTAGAATGACTGTGTCCACATGGAGTTGTGCACACTGAACTGTTAGAATTTTTCCACATGGAGGTGTGCACACTGAACTGTTAGAATGAGTGTGTCCACATGGAGGTGTGCACACTGAACTGTTAGAATGAGTGTGTCCACATGGAGGTGTGCACACTGAACTGTTAGAATGAGTGTGTCCCTGTGGAGGTGTGCACACTGAACTGTTAGAATGAGTGTGTCCACATGGAGGTGTGAACACTGAAGTGTTAGAATTTGTCCACATGGAGGTGTGCACACTGAACTGTTAGAATGAGTGTGCCCACATGTAGGTGTGCACACTGAACTGTTAGAATGAGTGTGTCCACATGGAGGTGTGCACAATGAACTGTTAGAATGAGTGTGCCCACATGGAGGTGTGCACACTGAACTGTTAGAATGAGTGTGTCCACATGGTGGTGTGCACACTTAATTGTTAGAATGAGTGTGCCCACATGGAGGTGTGCACATTGAACTGTTAGAATGAGTGTGCCCACATGGAGTTGTGCACACTGAACTGTAAGAATGAGTGTGCCCACATGGAGTTGTGCACACTGAACTGTTAGAATGAGTGTGCCCACATGGAGGTGTGCACACTGAACAGTTAGAATGAGTGTGTACCTGTGGAGGTGTGCACACTGAACTGTTAGAATGAGTGTGCCCACCTGGAGGTGTGCACACTGAACTGTTAGAATGAGTGTGTCAACATGGAGGTTTGCACACTGAAATGTTAGAATGTGTGTGTCCCTGTGGAGGTGTGCACACTGAACTGTTAGAAAGAGTGTGTTCACATGGAGGTGTGCACACTGATCTGTTAGAATGAGTGTGTCCACATGGTGGTGTGCACACTTAATTGTTAGAATGAGTGTGCCCACATGGAGGTGTGCACATTGAACTGTTAGAATGAGTGTGTCCACATGGAGGTGTGCACACTGAACTGTTAGAATGAGTGTGTCCACATGGAGGTGTGCACACTGAACTGTTATAATGTGTGTGTCCACATGGAGGTGTGCACACTGAACTGTTAGAATGAGTGTGTCCACATGGAGGTGTGCACACTGAACTGTTAGAATGAGTGTGTCCACATGGAGGTGTGCACACTGAACTGTTGGAATGAGTGTGCCCACATGGAGGTGTGCACACTGAACTGTTAGAATGATTGTGTCCACATGGAGGTGTGCACACTGAACTGTTAGAATGAGTGTGTCCACATGGAGGTGTGCACACTGAACTGCTAGAATGACTGTGTCCACATGGAGGTGTGCACACTGAACTGTTAGAATGAGTGTGTCCCTGTGGAGGAATGCACACTGAACTGTTAGAATGAGTGTGCCCACATGGAGGTGTGCACACTGAACTGTTAGAATGAGTGTGTCCACATGGAGGTGTGCACACTGAACTGTTAGAATGAGTGTGTCTTCATTGAGGTGTGCAAACTGAACTGTTAGAATGAGTGTGTCCACCTGGAGTTGTGCACACTGAACTGTTAGAATGAGTGTGTCCACATGGAGGTGTGCACACTGAAATGTTAGAATGACTGTGTCCACATGGAGATGTGCACACTGAACTGTTAGAATGAGAGTGCCCACATGGAGGTGTGCACAATGAACTGTTAGAATGAGTTTGTCCACATGGAGGTGTGCACACTGAACTGTTAGAATGAGTGTGTCCACATGGAGGTGTGTACACTGAACTGTTAGAATGGGTGTGTCCACATGGAGGTGTGCACACTGAACTGTTAGAATGAGTGTGTCCACATGGAGGTGTGCACAATGAACTGTGTAGAATGAGTGTGCCCACATGGAGGTGTGCACACTGAACTGTTAGAATGAGTGTGCCCACATGGAGGTGTGCACACTGAACTGTTAGAATGAGTGTGCCCACATGGAGGTGTGCACACTGAACTGTTAGAATGACTGTGTCCACATGGAGGTGTGCACACTGAACTGTTAGAATGAGTGTGCCCACATGGAGTTGTGCACACTGAACTGTTAGAATGACTGTGTCCACATGGAGGTGTGCACACAGAACTGTTAGAATGACTGTGTCCACATGGAGGTGTGCACACTGAACTGTTAGAATGAGTGTGTCCCTGTGGAGTAATGCACACTGAAGAGTTAGAATGAGTGTGTCCACATGGAGGTGTGCACACTGAACTGTTAGAATGAGTGTGTCCACATGGAGGTGTGCACACTGAACTGTTAGAATGAGTGTGTCTTCATGGAGGTGTGCAAACTGAACTGTTAGAATGAGTGCGTCCACCTGGAGTTGTGCACAATGAACTGTTAGATTGAGTGTGTCCACATGGAGGTGTGCACACTGAAATGTTAGAATGAGTGTGCCCAATTGGAGGTGTGCACACTGAACTGTTAGAATGAGTGTGCCCACAAGGAGGTGTGCACACTGAACTGTTAGAATGAGTGTGTGCACATGGAGGTGTGCACACTGAATTGTTAGAATTCGTGTATCCCTGTGGAGGTGTGCAAATTGAACTGTTAGAATGAGTGTGTCCACATGGAGGTGTGCACACTGAACTGTTAGAATGAGTGTGTCCACATGGAGGTGTGCACACTGAACTGTTAGAATGAGTGTGTCCACATTGAGGTGTGCACACTGAACTGTTAGAATGAGTGTGTCCCTTTGGAGGTGTGCACACTGAACTGTTAGAATGAGTGTGCCCACATGGAGGTGTGCACACTGAACTGTTAGAATGAGTGTGCCCACATGGAAGTGTGCACACTGAACTGTTAGAATGAGTGTGTCCACATGGAGGTGTGCACACTGAACTGTTAGAGTGTGCCCACATGGAGTTGGGCACACTGAACTGTTAGAATGAGTGTGTCCACATGGAGGTGTGCACACTGAATTGTTAGAATGAGTGTGTCCACATGGAGGTGTGCACACTGAACTGTTAGAATGAGTGTGCCCACATGGAGGTGTGCACACTGAACTGTTAGAATGAGTGTGTCCACATGGAGGTGTGCACACTGAACTGTTAGAATGAGTGTATCCCTGTGGAGTTGTGCAAACTGAACTGTTAGAATGAGTGTGTCCACATGGAGGTGTGCACACTGAACTGTTAGAATGAGTGTGTCCACATGGAGGTGTGCACACTGAACTGTTAGAATGAGTGTGCCCACATGGAGGTGTGCACACTGAACTGTTAGAATGAGTGTGTCCCTTTGGAGGTGTGCACACTGAACTGTTAGAATGAGTGTGCCCACATGGAGTTGTGCACCCTGAACTGTTAGAATGACTGTGTCCACATGGAGGTGTGCACACTGAACTGTTAGAATGACTGTGTCCACATGGAGGTGTGCACACTGAACTGTTAGAATGAGTGTGCCCACATGGAGTTGTGCACACTGAACTGTTAGAATGACTGTGTCCACATGGAGTTGTGCACACTGACCTGTTAGAATGACTGTGTCCACATGGAGGTGTGCACACTGAACTGTTAGAATGTGTGTGTCCCTGTGGAGGTGTGCACACTGAAATGTTAGAATGAGTGTGTTCACATGGAGGTGTGCACACTGAACTGTTAGAATTTGTGTGTCCACATGGAGGTTTGCACACTGAACTGTTAGAATGCGTGTGTCCACATGGAGGTGTGCACACTTAACTGTTGGAATGAGTGTGCCCACATGTAGGTGTGCACATTGAACTGTTAGAATGATTGTGTCCACATGGAGGTGTGAACACTGAACTGTTAGAATGACTGTGTCCACATGGAGTTGTGCACACTGAACTGTTAGAATTTGTCCACATGGAGGTGTGCACACTGAACTGTTAGAATGAGTGTGTCCACATGGAGGTGTGCACACTGAACTGTTAGAATGAGTGTGTCCATATGGAGGTGTGCACACTGAACTGTTAGAATGAGTGTGCCCACATGGAAGTGTGCACACTGAACTGTTAGAATGAGTGTGTCCACATGGAGGTGTGCACACTGAACTGTTAGAATGAGTGTGTCCATATGGAGGTGTGCACACTGAACTGTTAGAATGAGTGTGTCCACATGGAGGTGTGCACACTGAACTGTTAGAATGACTGTGCCCACATGGAGGTGTGCACACTGAACTGTTAGAATGAGTGTGTGCACATGGAGGTGTGCACACTGAATTGTTAGAATTCGTGTATCCCTGTGGAGGTGTGCAAATTGAACTGTTAGAATGAGTGTGTCCACATGGAGGTGTGCACACTGAACTGTTAGAATGAGTGTGTCCACATGGAGGTGTGCACACTGAACTGTTAGAATGAGTGTGTCCACATGGAGGTGTGCACACTGAACTGTTAGAATGAGTGTGTCCCTTTGGAGGTGTGCACACTGAACTGTTAGAATGAGTGTGTCCCCATGGAGGTGTACACATTGAACTGTTAGAATGAGTGTGCCCACATGGAAGTGTGCACACTGAACTGTTAGAATGAGTGTGTCCACATGGAGGTGTGCACACTGAACTGTTAGAATGAGTGTGCCCTCATGGAAGTGTGCACACTGAACAGTCAGAATGAGTGTGTCCACATGGAGGTATGCACACTGAACTGTTAGAATGAGTGTGTCCACATGGAGGTGTGCACACTGAAATGTTAGAATGAGTGTGTCCACATGGAGGTGTGCACACTGAACTGTTAGAATGAGTGTGCCCACATGGAGGTGTGCACACTGAACTGTTAGAATGAGTGTGTCCACATGGAGGTGTGCACACTGAACTGTTAGAATGAGTGTATCCCTGTGGAGGTGTGAAAACTGAACAGTTAGAATGAGTGTGTCCACATGGAGGTTTGCACAATGAACTGTTAGAATGAGTGTGTCCACATGGAGGTGTGCACACTGAATTGTTAGAATGAGTGTGTCCACATGGAGGTGTGCACACTGAACTGTTAGAATGACTGTGTCCCTTTGGAAGTGTGCACACTGAACTGTTAGAATGAGTGTGCCCACATGGAAGTGTGCACACAGAACTGTTAGAATGAGTGTGCCCACATGGAGGTGTGCACACTGAACTCTTAGAATGAGTGTGTCCACATGGAGGTGTGCACACTGAACTGTTAGAATGTGTGTGTCCCAGTGGAGGTGTGCACACTGAACTGTTAGAATGACTGTGTCCACATGGAGGTGTGCACACAGAACTGTTAGAATGAGTGTGCCCACATGGAGGTGTGCACACAGAACTGTTAGAATGAGTGTGCCCACATGGAGGTGTGCACACTGAACTGTTAGAATGAGTGTGCCCACATGGAGGTGTGCACACTGAACTGTTAGAATGAGTGTGCCCACATGGAGGTGTGCACACAGAACTGTTAGAATGAGTGTGCCCACATGGAGGTGTCCACACTGAACAGTTAGAATGAGTGTGTACCTGTGGAGGTGTGCACACTGAACTGTTAGAATGAGTGTGCCCACCTGGAGGTGTGCACACTGAACTGTTAGAATGAGTGTGTCAACATGGAGGTGTGCACACTGAAATGTTAGAATGTGTGTGTCCCTGTGGAGGTGTGCACACTGAACTGTTAGAAAGAGTGTGTTCACATGGAGGTGTGCACACTGAACTGTTAGAATGTGTGTGTCCACATGGAGGTGTGCACACTGAACTGTTAGAATGAGTGCGTCCAAATGGAGGTGTGCACACTGAACTGTTGGAATGAGTGTGCCCACATGGAGGTGTGCACACTGAACTGTTAGAATGATTGTGTCCACATGCAGGTGTGCACACTGAACTGTTAGAATGACTGTGTCCACATGGAGGTGTGCACTTTGAACTGTTAGAATGAGTGTGTCCACATGGAGGTGTGCACACTGAACTGTTAGAATGAGTGTGTCCACATGGAGGTGTGCACACTGAAATGTTAGAATGAGTGTGTCCCTTTGGAGGTGTGCACACTGAACTGTTAGAATGAGTGTGCCCACATGGAGGTGTGCACACTGAACTGTTAGAATGAGTGTGCCCACATGGAAGTGTGCACACTGAACTGTTAGAATGAGTGTGTCCACATGGAGGTGTGCACACTGAACTGTTAGAGTGTGCCCACATGGAGTTGTGCACACTGAACTGTTAGAATGAGTGTGTCCACATGGAGGTGTGCACACTGAACTGCTAGAATGACTGTGTCCACATGGAGGTGTGCACACTGAACTGTTAGAATGAGTGTGCCCACATGGAGTTGTGCACACTGAACTGTTAGAATGACTGTGTCCACATGGAGTTGTGCACACAGAACTGTTAGAATGACTGTGTCCACATGGAGGTGTGCACACTGAACTGTTAGAATGAGTGTGTACCTGTGGAGGAATGCACACTGAACTGTTAGAATGAGTGTGCCCACATGGAGGTGTGCACACTGAACTGTTAGAATGAGTGTGTCCACATGGAGGTGTGCACACTGAACTGTTAGAATGAGTGTGTCTTCATTGAGGTGTGCAAACTGAACTGTTAGAATGAGTGTGTCCACCTGGAGTTGTGCACACTGAACTGTTAGAATGAGTGTGTCCACATGGAGGTGTGCACACTGAAATGTTAGAATGAGTGTGTCCACATGGAGGTGTGCACACTGAACTGTTAGAATGAGTGTGCCCACATGGAGGTGTGCACACTGAACTGTTAGAATGAGTGTGTCCACATGGAGGTGTGCACACTGTACTGTTAGAATGAGTGTATCCCTGTGGAGGTGTGCAAACTGAACTGTTAGAATGAGTGTGTTCACATGGAGGTGTGCACACTGAACTGTTAGAATGAGTGTGTCCACATGGAGGTGTGCACACTGAACTGTTAGAATGAGTGTGTCCACATGGAGGTGTGCACACTGAACTGTTAGAATGAGTGTGCCCACATGGAGTTGTGCACACTGAACTGTTCGAATGAGTGTGCCCACATGGAGGTCTGCACACTGAACTGTTAGAATGAGTGTGTCCACATGGAGGTGTGCACACTGTACTGTTAGAATGAGTGTATCCCTGTGGAGGTGTGCAAACTGAACTGTTAGAATGAGTGTGTTCACATGGAGGTGTGCACATTGAAATGTTAGAATGAGTGTGTCCACATGGAGGTGTGCACACTGAACTGTTAGAATGAGTGTGTCCACATGGAGGTGTGCACACTGAACTGTTAGAATGAGTGTGCCCACATGGAGTTGTGAACACTGAACTGTTAGAATTACTGTGTCCACATGGAGGTGTGCACACTGACCTTTTAGAATGACTGTGTCCACATGGAGGTGTGCACACTGAACTGTTAGAATGTGTGTGTCCCTGTGGAGGTGTGCACACTGAACTGTTAGAATGAGTGTGTCCCTCTGGAGGTGTGCACACTGAACTGTTAAAATGATTATGTCCACATGGAGGTGTGCACACTGAACTGTTAGAATGAGTGTGTCCACATGGCGGTGTGCACACTGAACTGTAAGAATGAGTGTCCACATAGAGGTGTGCACACCGAAGTGTTAGAATTTGTCCACATGGATGTGTGTACACTGAACTGTTAGAATGAGTGTGTCCACATGGAGGTGTGCACACTGAACTCTTAGAATGAGTGTGTCCACATGGAGGTGTGCACACTGAACTGTTAGAATGAGTGTGTCCCTGTGGAGGTGTGCACACTGAAATGTTAGAATGAGTGTGTCCACATGGACGTGTGCACACTGAACTGTTAGAATGACTGTGTAGACATGGAGGTGTGCACACTGAACTGTTAGAATGTGTCCACATGGAGGTGTGCATACTGAACTGTTAGAATGAGTGTGTCCGCATGGAGGTGTGCACACTGAACTGTTAGAATGAGTGTGTCCCTCTGGAGGTGTGCACACTGAACTGTTAGAATGATTATGTCCACATGGAGGTGTGCATACTGAACTGTTAGAATGAGTGTGTCCGCATGGAGGTGTGCACACTGAACTGTTAGAATGAGTGTGCCCACATGGAGGTGTGCACACTGAACTGTTAGAATGAGTGTGCCCACATGGAGGTGTGCACAGTGAACTGTTACAATGAGTGTGTCCACATGGAGGTGTGCACACTGAACTGTTAGAATGAGTGTGTCCACATGGAGTTGTGCACTCTGAACTGTTAGAATGAGTGTGCCCACATGGAGGTGTGCACACTGAACTGTTAGAATGATTATGTCCACATGGAGGTGTGCATACTGAACTGTTAGAATGAGTGTGTCCCTCTGGAGGTGTGCACACTGAACTGTTAGAATGATTATGTCCACATGGAGGTGTGCACCCTGAACTTTTAGAATGAGTGTGTCCACATGGAGGTGTGCACGCTGAACTGTTAGAATGAGTGTGTCCACATGGAGGTGTGCACCCTGAACTTTTAGAATGAGTGTGTCCACATGGAGGTGTGCACACTGAACTGTTAGCATCAGTGAGTCCACATGGAGGTGTGCACACTGAACTGTTAGAATGAGTGTGCCCACATGGAGGTGTGCACACTGAACTGTTAGAATGAGTGTGTCCGTATGGAGGTGTGCACACTGAACTGTTAGAATGAGTGTGTCCGCATGGAGGTGTGCACACTGAACTGTTAGAACGTGTCCACATGGAGGTGTGCACACTGAACTGTTAGAATGATTGTGTCCACATGGAGGTGTGCACACTGAAATGTTAAAATGACTGTGCCCACATGGAGGTGTCCACACTGAACTGTTAGAATGAGTGTGTCGACATGCAGGTGTGCACACTGAAATGTTAGAATGAGTGTGTCCCTCTGGAGGTGTGCACACTGAACTGTTAGAATGATTATGTCCACATGGAGGTGTGCATACTGAACTGTTAGAATGAGTGTGTCCGCATGGAGGTGTGCACGCTGAACTGTTAGAATGAGTGTGTCCACATGGAGGTGTGCACACTGAACTTTTAGAATGAGTGTGTCCACATGGAGGTGTGCACACTGAACTGTTAGCATGAGTGTGTCCACATGGAGTTGTGCACACTGAACTGTTAGAATGAGTGTGCCCACATTAAGGTGTGCACACTGAACTGTTAGAATGAGTGTGTCAACATGGAGGTGTGCACACTGAACAGTTAGAATGACTGTGTCCACATGGAAGTGTGCACACTGAACTGTTAGAATGAGTGTGCACAAATGGAGGTGTGCACTCTGAACTGTTAGAATGAGTGTGCCCACATGGAGGTGTGCACACTGAACTGTTAGAATGAGTGTGTCCACATGGAGGTGTGCACACTGAACTGTTAGAATGTGTCCACATGGAGGTGTGCACACTGAACTGTTAGAATGATTGTGTCCACATGGAGGTGTGCACACTGAACTGTTAAAATGACTGTGCCCACATGGAGGTGTCCACACTGAACTGTTAGAATGAGTGTGTCCACATGCAGGTGTGCACACTGAACTGTTAGAATGAGTGTGTCCACATGGAAGTGTGCACACTGAACTGTTAGAATGAGTGTGTCCACATGGAGGTGTGCACACTGAACTGTTAGAATGAGTGTGTCGACATGGAGGTGTGCACACTGAAATGTTAGAATGAGTGTGTCCTCATGGAGGTGTGCACCCTGAACTGTTAGAATGATTGTGTCCACATGCAGTTGTGCACACTGAACTGTTAGAATGAGTGTGTCCACATGGAGGTGTGCACACTGAACTGTTAGAATGAGTGTGTCCACATGGAGTTGTGCACACTGAACTGTTAGAATGAGTGTGTCCACATGGATGTGTGCACACTGAACTGTTAGAATGAGTGTGCCCACATGGAGGTCTGCACAATGAACTGTTAGAATGAGTGTGTCCACATGGAGGTGTGCACACTGAACTGTTAGAATGAGTGTGTCCACATGGAGGTGTGCACACTGAACTGTTAGAATGAGTGTGTCCACATGGAGGTGTGCACACTGAACTGTTAGAATGAGTGTGTCCACATGGAGGTGTGCACACTGAACTGTTAGAATGAGTGTGTCCACATGGAGGTGTGCACACTGAACTGTTAGAATGAGTGTGTCCACATGGAGGTGTGCACACTGAACTGTTAGAATGAGTGTGTCCACATGGAGGTGTGCACACTGAACTGTTAGAATGAGTGTGTCCACATGGAGGTGTGCACACTGAACTGTTAGAATGATTGTGTCCACATGGAGGTGTACACACTGAACTGTTAGAATGAGTGTGTCCCTCTGGAGGTGTGCACACTGAACTGTTAGAATGATTATGTCCACATGGAGGTGTGCACACTGAACTGTTAGAATGAGTGTGTCCCTGTGGAGGTGTGCACACTGAAATGTTAGAATGAGTGTCCACATGGAGGTGTGCACACCGAAGTGTTAGAATTTGTCCACATGGAGGTGTGCACACTGAACTGTTAGAATGAGTGTGTCCACATGGAGGTGTGCACACTGAACTGTTAGAATGAGTGTGCCCACATGGAGGTGTGCACACTGAACTGTTAGAATGAGTATGCCCACATGGAGGTGTGCACACTGAACTGTTAGAATGATTGTGTCCACATGCAGGTGTGCACACTGAACTGTTAGAATGACTGTGTCCACATGGAGGTGTGCACACTGAACTGTTAGAATGAGTGTGTCCACATGGAGGTGTGCACACTGAACTGTTAGAATGAGTGTGTCCACATGGAGGTGTGCACACTGAACACTTAGAATGTGTGTGTCCACATGGAGGTGTGCACACTGAACTGTTAGAATGAGTGTGCCCACATGGAGGTGTGCACACTGAACTGTTAGAATGAGTGTGCCCACATGGAGTTGTGCACACTGAACTGTTAGAATGATTGTGTCTACATGGAGGTGTGCACACTGAACTGTTAGAATGACTGTGTCCACATGGAGGTGTGCACACTGAACTGTTAGAATGAGTGTGCCCACATGGAGTTGTGCACACTGAACTGTTAGAATGATTGTGTCCACATGGAGGTGAGCACACTGAACTGTTAGAATGATTGTGTCCACATGTAGGTGTGCACACTGAAGTGTTAGAATGAGTGTGTCCCTGTGGAGGTGTGCACACTGAACTGTTAGAATGATTGTGTCCACATGGAGGTGTGCACACTGAACTGTTAGAATGAGTGTGTCCCTGTGGAGGTGTGCACACTGAAATGTTAGAATGAGTGTGTCCACATGGACGTGTGCACACTGAACTGTTAGAATGACTGTGCCCACATGGACTTGTGCACACTGAACTGTGAGAATGACTGTGTCCACATGGAGGTGTGCACACTGAACTGTTAGAATGAGTGTGTCCACATGGATGTGTGCACACTGAACTGTTAGAGTGAGTGTGTCCACATGGAGGTGTGCACACTGAACTCTTAGAATGTGTGTGTCCACATGGAGGTGTGCACACTGAACTGTTAGAATCAGTGTGTCCACATGGAGGTGTGCACACTGAACTGTTAGAATGAGTGTGTCCACATGGAAGTGTGCACACTGAACTGTTAGAATGAGTGTGCCCACATGGAGGTGTGCACACTGAACTGTTAGAGTGATTGTGTCCACATGGAGGTGTGCACACTGAACTGTTAAAATGACTGTGCCCACATAGAGGTGTCCACACTGAACTGTTAGAATGAGTGTGTCGACATGGAGGTGTGCACACTGAAATGTTAGAATGAGTGTGTCCTCATGGAGGTGTGCACACTGAACTGTTAGAATGAGTGTATCCCTGTGGAGGTGTGCACCCTGAACTGTTAGAATGATTGTGTCCACATGCAGTTGTGCACACTGAACTGTTAGAATGAGTGTGTCCACATGGAGGTGTGCACACTGAACTGTTAGAATGAGTGTGTCCACATGGAGGTGAGCACACTGAACTGTTAGAATGTGTCCACATGGAGGTGTGCACACTGAACTGTTAGAATGAGTGTATCCACATGGAGGTGGGCACACTGAACTGTTAGAATGATTGTGTCCACATGGAGGTGTGCACACTGAACTGTTAGAATGAGTGTGTCCCTCTGGAGGTGTGCACACTGAACTGTTAGAATGATTATGTCCACATGGAGGTGTGCCCACTGAACTGTTATAATGAGTGTGTCCATATGGAGGTGTGCACACTGAACTCTTTGAATGAGTGTGTCCACATGGAGGTGTGCACATTGAAATGTTAGAATGAGTGTGCACACATGGAGGTGTGCACACTGAACTGTTAGAATGAGTGTGTCCACATGGAGTTGTGCACACTGAACTGTTAGAATGATTGTGTCCACATGGAGGTGTGCACACTGAACTGTTAGAATGACTGTGTCCACATGGAGGTGTGCACACTGAACTGTTAGAATGAGTGTGCCCGCATGGAGGTGTGCACACTGAACTGTTAGAATGAGTGTGTCCTCATGGAGGTGTGCACACTGAACTGTTAGAATGAGTGTGTCCACATGGAGGTGTGCACACTGAACTGTTAGAATGAGTGTGCCCACATGGAGGTGTGCACACTGAAATGTTAGAATGACAGTGTCCACATGGAGGTGTGCACACTGAACTGTTAGAATGAGTGTGTTTTCATGGAGGTGTGCACACTGAACTGTTAGAATGAGTGTGTCCACATGGAGGTGTGCACACTGAACTGTTAGAATGAGTGTGTCCACATGGAGGTGTGCACACTGAACTGTTAGAATGAGTGTGTCCACATGGAGGTGTGCACACTGAAATGTTAGAGTGAGTGTATCCCAGTGGAGGTGTGCACAATGAACTGTTAGAATGAGTGTGTCCACATGGAGGTGTGCACCCTGAACTGTTAGAATGATTGTGTCCACATGGAGGTGTGCACACTGAACTGTTAGAATGAGAGTGTCCACATGGAGGTGTGCACACTGAAATGTTAGAATGAGTGTGCCCACATGGAGGTGTGCACACTGAACTGTTAGAATGAGTATGCCCACATGGAGGTGTGCACACTGAACTGTTAGAATGATTGTGTCCACATGCAGTTGTGCACACTGAACAGTTAGAATGAGTGTGTCCCTCTGGAGGTGTGCACACTGAACTGTTAGAATGATTATGTCCACATGGAGGTTTGCACAATGAACTGTTAGAATGAGTGTGTCCCTGTGGAGTTGTGCACACTGAATTGTTAGAATGAGTGTGCCCACATGGAAGTGTGCACACTGAACTGTTAGAATGAGTGTGTCCACATGGAGGTGTGCACACTGAACTGTTAGAATGAGTGTGTCCACATGGAGGTGTGCACACTGAACTGTTAGAATGAGTGTGTCCACATGGAGTTGTGCACACTGAACTGTTAGAATGAGTGTGCCCACATGGAGGTGTGCACACTGAACTGTTAGAATGAGTGTGCCACATGGATGTGTGCACACTGAACTGTTAGAATGAGTGTGTCCACATGGAGGTGTGCACACTGAACTGTTAGAATGATTGTGTACACATGCAGGTGTGCACACTGAACCGTTAGAATGAGTGTGTTCCTGTGGAGGTGTGCACACTGAAATGTTAGAATGATTGTGTCCACATGGAGGTGTGCACACTGAACTGTTAGAATGAGTGTGCCCACATGGAGGTGTGCACACTGAACTGTTAGAATGAGTGTGTCCACATGGAGGTGTGCACACTGAACTGTTAGAATGAGTGTGTCCACATGGAGGTGTGCACACTGAACTGTTAGAATGATTGTGTACACATGCAGGTGTGCACACTGAACCGTTAGAATGAGTGTGTTCCTGTGGAGGTGTGCACACTGAAATGTTAGAATGAGAGTGTCCACATGGAGGTGTGCACACTGAACTGTTAGAATGAGTGTGCCCACATGGAGGTGTGCACACTGAACTGTTAGAATGAGTGTGTCCACATGGACGTGTGCACACTGAACTGTTAGAATGAGTGTATCCACATGGAGGTGTGCACACTGAACTGTTAGAATGAGTCTGCCCACAAGGAGGTGTGCACACTGAACTGTTAGAATGAGTGTGTCCACATGGAGGTGTGCACACTGAACTGTTAGAATGAATGTGTCCACATGGAAGTGTGCACACTGAACTGTTAGAATGAGTGTGCCCACATGGAGGTGTGCACACTGAACTGTTAGAATGAGTGTGTCCACATGGAGGTGTGCACACTGAACTGTTAGAATGAGTGTATCCCTGTAGAGGTGTGCAACTGAACTGTTAGAATGAGTGTGCCCACATGGAGGTGTGCACACTGAACTGTTAGAATGAGTGTGTCCACATGGTGGTGTGCACACTGAACTTTTGGAATGAGTGTATCCCTGTGGAGGTGTGCACACTGAACTGTTAGAATGTGTGTGCCCACATGGAGGTGTGCACACTGAAATGTTAGAATGAGTGTGTCCACATGGAGGTGTGCACACTGAACTGTTAGAATGAGTGTGCCCACATGGAGGTGTGCACAATGAACTGTTAGAATTAGTGTGTCCACATAGAGGTGTGCACACTGATCTGTTAGAATGAGTGTGCCCACATGGAGGTGTGCACAGTGAACTGTTAGAATGAGTGTGTCCACATGGATGTGTGCACACTGATCTGTTAGATTGAGTGTGCCCACATGGAGGTGTGCACACTGAACTGTTAGAATGAGTGTGTCCACATTGAGGTGTGCACACTGAACTGTTAGAATGTGTCCACATGGAGGTGTGCACACTGAACTGTTAGAATGATTGTGTCCACATGGAGGTGTGCATACTGAACTGTTAAAATGACTGTGCCCACATAGAGCTGTCCACACTGAACTGTTAGAATGAGTGTGTCGACATGGAGGTGTGCACACTGAAATGTTAGCATGAGTGTGTCCTCATGGAGGTGTGCACACTGAACTGTTAGATTGAGTGCCCACATGGAGGTGTGCACACTGAACTGTTAGAATGAGTGTGTCCACATGGAGGTATGCACACTGAACTGTTAGAATGAGTGTGTCCACATGGAGGTGTGCACACTGAACTGTTAGAATGAGTGTGCCCACATGGAGGTGTGCACAATGAACTGTTAGAATGAGTGTGTACACATGGATGTGTGCACACTGATCTGTTAGAATGAGTGTGCCCACATCGAGGTGTGCACACTGAACTGTTAGAATGAGTGTGTCCACATTGAGGTGTGCACACTGAACTGTTAGATTGTGTCCACATGGAGGTGTGCACACTGAACTGTTAGAATGATTGTGTCCACATGGAGGTGTACACACTGAACTGTTAGAATGAGTGTTTCCCTCTGGAGGTGTGCACACTGAACTGTTAGAATGATTATGTCCACATGGAGGTGTGCACACTGAACTGTTAGAATGAGTGTGTCCACATGGAAGTGTGCACACTGAACTGTTAGAATGAGTGTGTCCACATGGAGTTGTGCACTCTGAACTGTTAGAATGAATGTGCCCACATGGAGGTGTGAA
This sequence comes from Peromyscus eremicus, assembly GCF_949786415.1. Taxonomy (NCBI): domain Eukaryota; kingdom Metazoa; phylum Chordata; class Mammalia; order Rodentia; family Cricetidae; genus Peromyscus; species Peromyscus eremicus. The sequence goes on from NW_026736457.1 coordinate 20,282, forward strand.
CACTGAACTGTTAGAATGAGTGTGTCCGCATGGAGGTGTGCACACTGAACTGTTAGAATGAGTGTGTCCCTCTGGAGGTGTGCACACTGCACTGTTAGAATGATTATGTCCACATGGTGGTGTGCATACTGAACTGTTAGAATGAGTGTGTCCGCATGGAGGTGTGCACGCTGAACTGTTAGAATGATTGTGTCCACATGGAGGTGTGCACACTGAACTGTTACAATGACTGTGCCCACATGGAGGTGTCCACACTGAACTGTTAGAATGAGTGTGTCCACATGCAGGTGTGCACACTGAACTGTTAGAATGAGTGTGTCCACATGGAAGTGTGCACACTGAACTGTTAGAATGAGTGTGCCCTCATGGAGGTCTGCACAATGAACTGTTAGAATGAGTGTGTCCACATGGAGGTGTGCACACTGAACTGTTAGAATGAGTGTGTCCACATGGAGGTGTGCACACTGAAATGTTAGAATGAGTGTGTCCCTTTGGAGGTGTGCACACTGAACTGTTAGAATGAGTGTGCCCACATGGAGGTGTGCACACTGAACTGTTAGAATGAGTGTGCCCACATGGAAGTGTGCACACTGAACTGTTAGAATGAGTGTGTCCACATGGAGGTGTGCACACTGAACTGTTAGAGTGTGCCCACATGGAGTTGTGCACACTGAACTGTTAGAATGAGTGTGTCCACATGGAGGTGTGCACACTGAACTGCTAGAATGACTGTGTCCACATGGAGGTGTGCACACTGAACTGTTAGAATGAGTGTGCCCACATGGAGTTGTGCACACTGAACTGTTAGAATGACTGTGTCCACATGGAGTTGTGCACACAGAACTGTTAGAATGACTGTGTCCACATGGAGGTGTGCACACTGAACTGTTAGAATGAGTGTGTACCTGTGGAGGAATGCACACTGAACTGTTAGAATGAGTGTGCCCACATGGAGGTGTGCACACTGAACTGTTAGAATGAGTGTGTCCACATGGAGGTGTGCACACTGAACTGTTAGAATGAGTGTGTCTTCATTGAGGTGTGCAAACTGAACTGTTAGAATGAGTGTGTCCACCTGGAGTTGTGCACACTGAACTGTTAGAATGAGTGTGTCCACATGGAGGTGTGCACACTGAAATGTTAGAATGAGTGTGTCCACATGGAGGTGTGCACACTGAACTGTTAGAATGAGTGTGCCCACATGGAGGTGTGCACACTGAACTGTTAGAATGAGTGTGTCCACATGGAGGTGTGCACACTGTACTGTTAGAATGAGTGTATCCCTGTGGAGGTGTGCAAACTGAACTGTTAGAATGAGTGTGTTCACATGGAGGTGTGCACACTGAACTGTTAGAATGAGTGTGTCCACATGGAGGTGTGCACACTGAACTGTTAGAATGAGTGTGTCCACATGGAGGTGTGCACACTGAACTGTTAGAATGAGTGTGCCCACATGGAGTTGTGCACACTGAACTGTTCGAATGAGTGTGCCCACATGGAGGTCTGCACACTGAACTGTTAGAATGAGTGTGTCCACATGGAGGTGTGCACACTGTACTGTTAGAATGAGTGTATCCCTGTGGAGGTGTGCAAACTGAACTGTTAGAATGAGTGTGTTCACATGGAGGTGTGCACATTGAAATGTTAGAATGAGTGTGTCCACATGGAGGTGTGCACACTGAACTGTTAGAATGAGTGTGTCCACATGGAGGTGTGCACACTGAACTGTTAGAATGAGTGTGCCCACATGGAGTTGTGAACACTGAACTGTTAGAATTACTGTGTCCACATGGAGGTGTGCACACTGACCTTTTAGAATGACTGTGTCCACATGGAGGTGTGCACACTGAACTGTTAGAATGTGTGTGTCCCTGTGGAGGTGTGCACACTGAACTGTTAGAATGAGTGTGTCCCTCTGGAGGTGTGCACACTGAACTGTTAAAATGATTATGTCCACATGGAGGTGTGCACACTGAACTGTTAGAATGAGTGTGTCCACATGGCGGTGTGCACACTGAACTGTAAGAATGAGTGTCCACATAGAGGTGTGCACACCGAAGTGTTAGAATTTGTCCACATGGATGTGTGTACACTGAACTGTTAGAATGAGTGTGTCCACATGGAGGTGTGCACACTGAACTCTTAGAATGAGTGTGTCCACATGGAGGTGTGCACACTGAACTGTTAGAATGAGTGTGTCCCTGTGGAGGTGTGCACACTGAAATGTTAGAATGAGTGTGTCCACATGGACGTGTGCACACTGAACTGTTAGAATGACTGTGTAGACATGGAGGTGTGCACACTGAACTGTTAGAATGTGTCCACATGGAGGTGTGCATACTGAACTGTTAGAATGAGTGTGTCCGCATGGAGGTGTGCACACTGAACTGTTAGAATGAGTGTGTCCCTCTGGAGGTGTGCACACTGAACTGTTAGAATGATTATGTCCACATGGAGGTGTGCATACTGAACTGTTAGAATGAGTGTGTCCGCATGGAGGTGTGCACACTGAACTGTTAGAATGAGTGTGCCCACATGGAGGTGTGCACACTGAACTGTTAGAATGAGTGTGCCCACATGGAGGTGTGCACAGTGAACTGTTACAATGAGTGTGTCCACATGGAGGTGTGCACACTGAACTGTTAGAATGAGTGTGTCCACATGGAGTTGTGCACTCTGAACTGTTAGAATGAGTGTGCCCACATGGAGGTGTGCACACTGAACTGTTAGAATGATTATGTCCACATGGAGGTGTGCATACTGAACTGTTAGAATGAGTGTGTCCCTCTGGAGGTGTGCACACTGAACTGTTAGAATGATTATGTCCACACGGAGGTGTGCACCCTGAACTTTTAGAATGAGTGTGTCCACATGGAGGTGTGCACGCTGAACTGTTAGAATGAGTGTGTCCACATGGAGGTGTGCACCCTGAACTTTTAGAATGAGTGTGTCCACATGGAGGTGTGCACACTGAACTGTTAGCATCAGTGAGTCCACATGGAGGTGTGCACACTGAACTGTTAGAATGAGTGTGCCCACATGGAGGTGTGCACACTGAACTGTTAGAATGAGTGTGTCCGTATGGAGGTGTGCACACTGAACTGTTAGAATGAGTGTGTCCGCATGGAGGTGTGCACACTGAACTGTTAGAACGTGTCCACATGGAGGTGTGCACACTGAACTGTTAGAATGATTGTGTCCACATGGAGGTGTGCACACTGAAATGTTAAAATGACTGTGCCCACATGGAGGTGTCCACACTGAACTGTTAGAATGAGTGTGTCGACATGGAGGTGTGCACACTGAAATGTTAGAATGAGTGTGTCCCTCTGGAGGTGTGCACACTGAACTGTTAGAATGATTATGTCCACATGGAGGTGTGCATACTGAACTGTTAGAATGAGTGTGTCCGCATGGAGGTGTGCACGCTGAACTGTTAGAATGAGTGTGTCCACATGGAGGTGTGCACACTGAACTTTTAGAATGAGTGTGTCCACATGGAGGTGTGCACACTGAACTGTTAGCATGAGTGTGTCCACATGGAGTTGTGCACACTGAACTGTTAGAATGATTGTGCCCACATTAAGGTGTGCACACTGAACTGTTAGAATGAGTGTGTCAACATGGAGGTGTGCACACTGAACAGTTAGAATGACTGTGTCCACATGGAAGTGTGCACACTGAACTGTTAGAATGAGTGTGCACAAATGGAGGTGTGCACTCTGAACTGTTAGAATGAGTGTGCCCACATGGAGGTGTGCACACTGAACTGTTAGAATGAGTGTGTCCACATGGAGGTGTGCACACTGAACTGTTAGAATGTGTCCACATGGAGGTGTGCACACTGAACTGTTAGAATGATTGTGTCCACATGGAGGTGTGCACACTGAACTGTTAAAATGACTGTGCCCACATGGAGGTGTCCACACTGAACTGTTAGAATGAGTGTGTCCACATGCAGGTGTGCACACTGAACTGTTAGAATGAGTGTGTCCACATGGAAGTGTGCACACTGAACTGTTAGAATGAGTGTGTCCACATGGAGGTGTGCACACTGAACTGTTAGAATGAGTGTGTCGACATGGAGGTGTGCACACTGAAATGTTAGAATGAGTGTGTCCTCATGGAGGTGTGCACCCTGAACTGTTAGAATGATTGTGTCCACATGCAGTTGTGCACACTGAACTGTTAGAATGAGTGTGTCCACATGGAGGTGTGCACACTGAACTGTTAGAATGAGTGTGTCCACATGGAGTTGTGCACACTGAACTGTTAGAATGAGTGTGTCCACATGGATGTGTGCACACTGAACTGTTAGAATGAGTGTGCCCACATGGAGGTCTGCACAATGAACTGTTAGAATGAGTGTGTCCACATGGAGGTGTGCACACTGAACTGTTAGAATGAGTGTGTCCACATGGAGGTGTGCACACTGAACTGTTAGAATGAGTGTGTCCACATGGAGGTGTGCACACTGAACTGTTAGAATGAGTGTGTCCACATGGAGGTGTGCACACTGAACTGTTAGAATGAGTGTGTCCACATGGAGGTGTGCACACTGAACTGTTAGAATGAGTGTGTCCACATGGAGGTGTGCACACTGAACTGTTAGAATGAGTGTGTCCACATGGAGGTGTGCACACTGAACTGTTAGAATGAGTGTGTCCACATGGAGGTGTGCACACTGAACTGTTAGAATGATTGTGTCCACATGGAGGTGTACACACTGAACTGTTAGAATGAGTGTGTCCCTCTGGAGGTGTGCACACTGAACTGTTAGAATGATTATGTCCACATGGAGGTGTGCACACTGAACTGTTAGAATGAGTGTGTCCCTGTGGAGGTGTGCACACTGAAATGTTAGAATGAGTGTCCACATGGAGGTGTGCACACCGAAGTGTTAGAATTTGTCCACATGGAGGTGTGCACACTGAACTGTTAGAATGAGTGTGTCCACATGGAGGTGTGCACACTGAACTGTTAGAATGAGTGTGCCCACATGGAGGTGTGCACACTGAACTGTTAGAATGAGTATGCCCACATGGAGGTGTGCACACTGAACTGTTAGAATGATTGTGTCCACATGCAGGTGTGCACACTGAACTGTTAGAATGACTGTGTCCACATGGAGGTGTGCACACTGAACTGTTAGAATGAGTGTGTCCACATGGAGGTGTGCACACTGAACTGTTAGAATGAGTGTGTCCACATGGAGGTGTGCACACTGAACACTTAGAATGTGTGTGTCCACATGGAGGTGTGCACACTGAACTGTTAGAATGAGTGTGCCCACATGGAGGTGTGCACACTGAACTGTTAGAATGAGTGTGCCCACATGGAGTTGTGCACACTGAACTGTTAGAATGATTGTGTCTACATGGAGGTGTGCACACTGAACTGTTAGAATGACTGTGTCCACATGGAGGTGTGCACACTGAACTGTTAGAATGAGTGTGCCCACATGGAGTTGTGCACACTGAACTGTTAGAATGATTGTGTCCACATGGAGGTGAGCACACTGAACTGTTAGAATGATTGTGTCCACATGTAGGTGTGCACACTGAAGTGTTAGAATGAGTGTGTCCCTGTGGAGGTGTGCACACTGAACTGTTAGAATGATTGTGTCCACATGGAGGTGTGCACACTGAACTGTTAGAATGAGTGTGTCCCTGTGGAGGTGTGCACACTGAAATGTTAGAATGAGTGTGTCCACATGGACGTGTGCACACTGAACTGTTAGAATGACTGTGCCCACATGGACTTGTGCACACTGAACTGTGAGAATGACTGTGTCCACATGGAGGTGTGCACACTGAACTGTTAGAATGAGTGTGTCCACATGGATGTGTGCACACTGAACTGTTAGAGTGAGTGTGTCCACATGGAGGTGTGCACACTGAACTCTTAGAATGTGTGTGTCCACATGGAGGTGTGCACACTGAACTGTTAGAATCAGTGTGTCCACAAGGAGGTGTGCACACTGAACTGTTAGAATGAGTGTGTCCACATGGAAGTGTGCACACTGAACTGTTAGAATGAGTGTGCCCACATGGAGGTGTGCACACTGAACTGTTAGAGTGATTGTGTCCACATGGAGGTGTGCACACTGAACTGTTAAAATGACTGTGCCCACATAGAGGTGTCCACACTGAACTGTTAGAATGAGTGTGTCGACATGGAGGTGTGCACACTGAAATGTTAGAATGAGTGTGTCCTCATGGAGGTGTGCACACTGAACTGTTAGAATGAGTGTATCCCTGTGGAGGTGTGCACCCTGAACTGTTAGAATGATTGTGTCCACATGCAGTTGTGCACACTGAATTGTTAGAATGAGTGTGTCCACATGGAGGTGTGCACACTGAACTGTTAGAATGAGTGTGTCCACATGGAGGTGAGCACACTGAACTGTTAGAATGTGTCCACATGGAGGTGTGCACACTGAACTGTTAGAATGAGTGTATCCACATGGAGGTGGGCACACTGAACTGTTAGAATGATTGTGTCCACATGGAGGTGTGCACACTGAACTGTTAGAATGAGTGTGTCCCTCTGGAGGTGTGCACACTGAACTGTTAGAATGATTATGTCCACATGGAGGTGTGCCCACTGAACTGTTATAATGAGTGTGTCCATATGGAGGTGTGCACACTGAACTCTTTGAATGAGTGTGTCCACATGGAGGTGTGCACATTGAAATGTTAGAATGAGTGTGCACACATGGAGGTGTGCACACTGAACTGTTAGAATGAGTGTGTCCACATGGAGTTGTGCACACTGAACTGTTAGAATGATTGTGTCCACATGGAGGTGTGCACACTGAACTGTTAGAATGACTGTGTCCACATGGAGGTGTGCACACTGAACTGTTAGAATGAGTGTGCCCGCATGGAGGTGTGCACACTGAACTGTTAGAATGAGTGTGTCCTCATGGAGGTGTGCACACTGAACTGTTAGAATGAGTGTGTCCACATGGAGGTGTGCACACTGAACTGTTAGAATGAGTGTGCCCACATGGAGGTGTGCACACTGAAATGTTAGAATGACAGTGTCCACATGGAGGTGTGCACACTGAACTGTTAGAATGAGTGTGTTTTCATGGAGGTGTGCACACTGAACTGTTAGAATGAGTGTGTCCACATGGAGGTGTGCACACTGAACTGTTAGAATGAGTGTGTCCACATGGAGGTGTGCACACTGAAATGTTAGAGTGAGTGTATCCCAGTGGAGGTGTGCACAATGAACTGTTAGAATGAGTGTGTCCACATGGAGGTGTGCACCCTGAACTGTTAGAATGATTGTGTCCACATGGAGGTGTGCACACTGAACTGTTAGAATGAGAGTGTCCACATGGAGGTGTGCACACTGAAATGTTAGAATGAGTGTGCCCACATGGAGGTGTGCACACTGAACTGTTAGAATGAGTATGCCCACATGGAGGTGTGCACACTGAACTGTTAGAATGATTGTGTCCACATGCAGTTGTGCACACTGAACAGTTAGAATGAGTGTGTCCCTCTGGAGGTGTGCACACTGAACTGTTAGAATGATTATGTCCACATGGAGGTTTGCACAATGAACTGTTAGAATGAGTGTGTCCCTGTGGAGTTGTGCACACTGAATTGTTAGAATGAGTGTGCCCACATGGAAGTGTGCACACTGAACTGTTAGAATGAGTGTGTCCACATGGAGGTGTGCACACTGAACTGTTAGAATGAGTGTGTCCACATGGAGGTGTGCACACTGAACTGTTAGAATGAGTGTGTCCACATGGAGTTGTGCACACTGAACTGTTAGAATGAGTGTGCCCACATGGAGGTGTGCACACTGAACTGTTAGAATGAGTGTGCCACATGGATGTGTGCACACTGAACTGTTAGAATGAGTGTGTCCACATGGAGGTGTGCACACTGAACTGTTAGAATGATTGTGTACACATGCAGGTGTGCACACTGAACCGTTAGAATGAGTGTGTTCCTGTGGAGGTGTGCACACTGAAATGTTAGAATGATTGTGTCCACATGGAGGTGTGCACACTGAACTGTTAGAATGAGTGTGCCCACATGGAGGTGTGCACACTGAACTGTTAGAATGAGTGTGTCCACATGGAGGTGTGCACACTGAACTGTTAGAATGAGTGTGTCCACATGGAGGTGTGCACACTGAACTGTTAGAATGATTGTGTACACATGCAGGTGTGCACACTGAACCGTTAGAATGAGTGTGTTCCTGTGGAGGTGTGCACACTGAAATGTTAGAATGAGAGTGTCCACATGGAGGTGTGCACACTGAACTGTTAGAATGAGTGTGCCCACATGGAGGTGTGCACACTGAACTGTTAGAATGAGTGTGTCCACATGGACGTGTGCACACTGAACTGTTAGAATGAGTGTATCCACATGGAGGTGTGCACACTGAACTGTTAGAATGAGTCTGCCCACAAGGAGGTGTGCACACTGAACTGTTAGAATGAGTGTGTCCACATGGAGGTGTGCACACTGAACTGTTAGAATGAATGTGTCCACATGGAAGTGTGCACACTGAACTGTTAGAATGAGTGTGCCCACATGGAGGTGTGCACACTGAACTGTTAGAATGAGTGTGTCCACATGGAGGTGTGCACACTGAACTGTTAGAATGAGTGTATCCCTGTAGAGGTGTGCAACTGAACTGTTAGAATGAGTGTGCCCACATGGAGGTGTGCACACTGAACTGTTAGAATGAGTGTGTCCACATGGTGGTGTGCACACTGAACTTTTGGAATGAGTGTATCCCTGTGGAGGTGTGCACACTGAACTGTTAGAATGTGTGTGCCCACATGGAGGTGTGCACACTGAAATGTTAGAATGAGTGTGTCCACATGGAGGTGTGCACACTGAACTGTTAGAATGAGTGTGCCCACATGGAGGTGTGCACAATGAACTGTTAGAATTAGTGTGTCCACATAGAGGTGTGCACACTGATCTGTTAGAATGAGTGTGCCCACATGGAGGTGTGCACAGTGAACTGTTAGAATGAGTGTGTCCACATGGATGTGTGCACACTGATCTGTTAGATTGAGTGTGCCCACATGGAGGTGTGCACACTGAACTGTTAGAATGAGTGTGTCCACATTGAGGTGTGCACACTGAACTGTTAGAATGTGTCCACATGGAGGTGTGCACACTGAACTGTTAGAATGATTGTGTCCACATGGAGGTGTGCATACTGAACTGTTAAAATGACTGTGCCCACATAGAGCTGTCCACACTGAACTGTTAGAATGAGTGTGTCGACATGGAGGTGTGCACACTGAAATGTTAGCATGAGTGTGTCCTCATGGAGGTGTGCACACTGAACTGTTAGATTGAGTGCCCACATGGAGGTGTGCACACTGAACTGTTAGAATGAGTGTGTCCACATGGAGGTATGCACACTGAACTGTTAGAATGAGTGTGTCCACATGGAGGTGTGCACACTGAACTGTTAGAATGAGTGTGCCCACATGGAGGTGTGCACAATGAACTGTTAGAATGAGTGTGTACACATGGATGTGTGCACACTGATCTGTTAGAATGAGTGTGCCCACATCGAGGTGTGCACACTGAACTGTTAGAATGAGTGTGTCCACATTGAGGTGTGCACACTGAACTGTTAGATTGTGTCCACATGGAGGTGTGCACACTGAACTGTTAGAATGATTGTGTCCACATGGAGGTGTACACACTGAACTGTTAGAATGAGTGTTTCCCTCTGGAGGTGTGCACACTGAACTGTTAGAATGATTATGTCCACATGGAGGTGTGCACACTGAACTGTTAGAATGAGTGTGTCCACATGGAAGTGTGCACACTGAACTGTTAGAATGAGTGTGTCCACATGGAGTTGTGCACTCTGAACTGTTAGAATGAATGTGCCCACATGGAGGTGTGAACACTGAACTGTTAGAATGAGTGTGTCCGCATGGAGGTGTGCACACTGAACTGTTAGAATGAGTGTGTCCCTCTGGAGGTGTGCACACTGCACTGTTAGAATGATTATGTCCACATGGTGGTGTGCATACTGAACTGTTAGAATGAGTGTGTCCGCATGGAGGTGTGCACGCTGAACTGTTAGAATGATTGTGTCCACATGGAGGTGTGCACACTGAACTGTTACAATGACTGTGCCCACATGGAGGTGTCCACACTGAACTGTTAGAATGAGTGTGTCCACATGCAGGTGTGCACACTGAACTGTTAGAATGAGTGTGTCCACATGGAAGTGTGCACACTGAACTGTTAGAATGAGTGTGCCCTCATGGAGGTCTGCACAATGAACTGTTAGAATGAGTGTGTCCACATGGAGGTGTGCACACTGAACTGTTAGAATGAGTGTGCCAACCTGAAGGTGTGCACACTGAACTGTTAGAATGAGTGTGTCGACATGGAGGTGTGCACACTGAACTGTTAGAATGAATGTGTCCACATGGAAGTGTGCACACTGAACTGTTAGAATGAGTGTGCCCACATGGAGGTGTGCACACTGAACTGTTAGAATGAGTGTGTCCACATGGAGGTGTGCACACTGAACTGTTAGAATGAGTGTATCCCTGTAGAGGTGTGCAACTGAACTGTTAGAATGAGTGTGCCCACATGGAGGTGTGCACACTGAACTGTTAGAATGAGTGTGTCCACATGGTGGTGTGCACACTGAACTTTTGGAATGAGTGTATCCCTGTGGAGGTGTGCACACTGAACTGTTAGAATGTGTGTGCCCACATGGAGGTGTGCACACTGAAATGTTAGAATGAGTGTGTCCACATGGAGGTGTGCACACTGAACTGTTAGAATGAGTGTGCCCACATGGAGGTGTGCACAATGAACTGTTAGAATTAGTGTGTCCACATAGAGGTGTGCACACTGATCTGTTAGAATGAGTGTGCCCACATGGAGGTGTGCACAGTGAACTGTTAGAATGAGTGTGTCCACATGGATGTGTGCACACTGATCTGTTAGATTGAGTGTGCCCACATGGAGGTGTGCACACTGAACTGTTAGAATGAGTGTGTCCACATTGAGGTGTGCACACTGAACTGTTAGAATGTGTCCACATGGAGGTGTGCACACTGAACTGTTAGAATGATTGTGTCCACATGGAGGTGTGCACACTGAACTGTTAAAATGACTGTGCCCACATAGAGCTGTCCACACTGAACTGTTAGAATGAGTGTGTCGACATGGAGGTGTGCACACTGAAATGTTAGCATGAGTGTGTCCTCATGGAGGTGTGCACACTGAACTGTTAGATTGAGTGCCCACATGGAGGTGTGCACACTGAACTGTTAGAATGAGTGTGTCCACATGGAGGTATGCACACTGAACTGTTAGAATGAGTGTGTCCACATGGAGGTGTGCACACTGAACTGTTAGAATGAGTGTGCCCACATGGAGGTGTGCACAATGAACTGTTAGAATGAGTGTGTACACATGGATGTGTGCACACTGATCTGTTAGAATGAGTGTGCCCACATCGAGGTGTGCACACTGAACTGTTAGAATGAGTGTGTCCACATTGAGGTGTGCACACTGAACTGTTAGATTGTGTCCACATGGAGGTGTGCACACTGAACTGTTAGAATGATTGTGTCCACATGGAGGTGTACACACTGAACTGTTAGAATGAGTGTTTCCCTCTGGAGGTGTGCACACTGAACTGTTAGAATGATTATGTCCACATGGAGGTGTGCACACTGAACTGTTAGAATGAGTGTGTCCACATGGAAGTGTGCACACTGAACTGTTAGAATGAGTGTGTCCACATGGAGTTGTGCACTCTGAACTGTTAGAATGAATGTGCCCACATGGAGGTGTGCACACTGAACTGTTAGAATGAGTGTGTCCGCATGGAGGTGTGCACACTGAACTGTTAGAATGAGTGTGTCCCTCTGGAGGTGTGCACACTGCACTGTTAGAATGATTATGTCCACATGGTGGTGTGCATACTGAACTGTTAGAATGAGTGTGTCCGCATGGAGGTGTGCACGCTGAACTGTTAGAATGATTGTGTCCACATGGAGGTGTGCACACTGAACTGTTAAAATGACTGTGCCCACATGGAGGTGTCCACACTGAACTGTTAGAATGAGTGTGTCCACATGCAGGTGTGCACACTGAACTGTTAGAATGAGTGTGTCCACATGGAAGTGTGCACACTGAACTGTTAGAATGAGTGTGCCCTCATGGAGGTCTGCACAATGAACTGTTAGAATGAGTGTGTCCACATGGAGGTGTGCACACTGAACTGTTAGAATGAGTGTGCCAACCTGAAGGTGTGCACACTGAACTGTTAGAATGAGTGTGTCGACATGGAGGTGTGCACACTGAAATGTTAGAATGAGTGTGTCCTCATGGAGGTGTGCACCCTGAACTGTTAGAATGATTGTGTCCACATGCAGTTGTGCACACTGAACTGTTAGAATGAGTGTGTCCACATGGAGGTGTGCACACTGAACTGTTAGAATGAGTGTGTCCACATGGAGTTGTGCACACTGAACTGTTAGAATGAGTGTGTCCACATGGATGTGTGCACACTGAACTGTTAGAATGAGTGTGCCTTCATGGAGGTCTGCACAATGAACTGTTAGAATGAGTGTGTCCACATGGAGGTGTGCACACTGAACTGTTAGAATGAGTGTGTCCACATGGAGGTGTGCACACTGAACTGTTAGAATGAGTGTGTCCACATGGAGGTGTGCACACTGAACTGTTAGAATGAGTGTGTCCACATGGAGGTGTGCACACTGAACTGTTAGAATGAGTGTGTCCACATGGAGGTGTGCACACTGAACTGTTAGAATGATTGTGTCCACATGGAGGTGTACACACTGAACTGTTAGAATGAGTGTGTCCCTCTGGAGGTGTGCACACTGAACTGTTAGAATGATTATGTCCACATGGAGGTGTGCACACTGAACTGTTAGAATGAGTGTGTCCCTGTGGAGGTGTGCACACTGAAATGTTAGAATGAGTGTCCACATGGAGGTGTGCACACCGAAGTGTTAGAATTTGTCCACATGGAGGTGTGCACACTGAACTGTTAGAATGAGTGTGTCCACATGGAGGTGTGCACATTGAACTGTTAGAATGAGTGTGCCCACATGGAGGTGTGCACACTGAACTGTTAGAATGAGTATGCCCACATGGAGGTGTGCACACTGAACTGTTAGAATGATTGTGTCCACATGCAGGTGTGCACACTGATCTGTTAGAATGACTGTGTCCACATGGAGGTGTGCACACTGAACTGTTAGAATGAGTGTGTCCACATGGAGGTGTGCACACTGAACTGTTAGAATGAGTGTGTCCACATGGAGGTGTGCACACTGAACACTTAGAATGTGTGTGTCCACATGGAGGTGTGCACACTGAACTGTTAGAATGAGTGTGCCCACATGGAGGTGTGCACACTGAACTGTTAGAATGAGTGTGCCCACATGGAGTTGTGCACACTGAACTGTTAGAATGATTGTGTCCACATGGAGGTGTGCACACTGAAATGTTAGAATGACTGTGTCCACATGGAGGTGTGCACACTGAACTGTTAGAATGAGTGTGCCCACATGGAGTTGTGCACACTGAACTGTTAGAATGATTGTGTCCACTTGGAGGTGAACACACTGAACTGTTAGAATGATTGTGTCCACATGTAGGTGTGCACACTGAAGTGTTAGAATGAGTGTGTCCCTGTGGAGGTGTGCACACTGAACTGTTAGAATGATTGTGTCCACATGGAGGTGTGCACACTGAACTGTTAGAATGAGTGTGTCCCTGTGGAGGTGTGCACACTGAAATGTTAGAATGAGTGTGTCCACATGGACGTGTGCACACTGAACTGTTAGAATGACTGTGCCCACATGGACTTGTGCACACTGAACTGTGAGAATGACTGTGTCCACATGGAGGTGTGCACACTGAACTGTTAGAATGAGTGTGTCCACATGGAGGTGTGCACACTGAACTGTTAGAGTGAGTGTGTCCACATGGAGGTGTGCACACTGAACTCTTAGAATGTGTGTGTCCACATGGAGGTGTGCACACTGAACTGTTAGAATCAGTGTGTCCACATGGAGGTGTGCACACTGAACTGTTAGAATGAGTGTGTCCACATGGAAGTGTGCACACTGAACTGTTAGAATGAGTGTGCCCACATGGAGGTGTGCACACTGAACTGTTAGAGTGATTGTGTCCACATGGAAGTGTGCACACTGAACTGTTAAAATGACTGTGCCCACATAGAGGTGTCCACACTGAACTGTTAGAATGAGTGTGTCGACATGGAGGTGTGCACACTGAAATGTTAGAATGAGTGTGTCCTCATGGAGGTGTGCACACTGAACTGTTAGAATGAGTGTATCCCTGTGGAGGTGTGCACCCTGAACTGTTAGAATGATTGTGTCCACATGCAGTTGTGCACACTGAACTGTTAGAATGAGTGTGTCCACATGGAGGTGTGCACACTGAACTGATAGAATGAGTGTGTCCACATGGAGGTGTGCACACTGAACTGTTAGAATGAGTGTGCCCACATGGAGGTGTGCACACTGAACTGTTAGAATGAGTGTGTCCACATGGAGGTATGCACACTGAACTGTTAGAATGTGTGTATCCACATGGAGGTGTGCACACTGAACTGTTAGAATGATTGTGTCCACATGGAGGTGTGCACACTGAACTGTTAGAATGAGTGTGTCCCTCTGGAGGTGTGCACACTGAACTGTTAGAATGATTATGTCCACATGGAGGTGTGCACACTGAACTGTTAGAATGAGTGTGTCCCTGTGGAGGTGTGCACACTGAAATGTTAGAATGAGTGTCCACATGGAGGTGTGCACACCGAAGTGTTAGAATTTGTCCACATGGAGGTGTGCCCACTGAACTGTTATAATGAGTGTGTCCATATGGAGGTGTGCACACTGAACCCTTTGAATGAGTGTGTCCACATGGAGGTGTGCACATTGAAATGTTAGAATGAGTGTGCCCACATGGAGGTGTGCACACTGAACTGTTAGAATGAGTGTGTCCACATGGAGTTGTGCACACTGAACTTTTAGAATGATTGTGTCCACATGGAGGTGTGCACACTGAACTGTTAGAATGACTGTGTCCACATGGAGGTGTGCACACTGAACTGTTAGAATGAGTGTGCCCGCATGGAGGTGTGCACACTGAACTGTTAGAATGAGTGTGTCCGCATGGAGGTGTGCACACTGAACTGTTAGAATGAGTGTGTCCGCATGGAGGTGTGCACACTGAACTGTTAGAATGAGTGTGCCCACATGGAGGTGTGCACACTGAACTGTTAGAATGAGTGTGCCCACATGGAGGTGTGCACACTGAAATGTTAGAATGACAGTGTCCACATGGAGGTGTGCACACTGAACTGTTAGAATGAGTGTGTTTTCATGGAGGTGTGCACACTGAACTGTTAGAATGAGTGTGTCCACATGGAGGTGTGCACACTGAACTGTTAGAATGAGTGTGTCCACATGGAGGTGTGCACACTGAACTGTTAGAATGAGTGTGTCCACATGGAGGTGTGCACACTGAAATGTTAGAGTGAGTGTATCCCAGTGGAGGTGTGCACAATGAACTGTTAGAATGAGTGTGTCCACATGGAGGTGTGCACCCTGAACTGTTAGAATGAGTGTGTCCACATGGAGGTGTGCACACTGAACTGTTAGAATGAGAGTGTCCACATGGAGGTGTGCACACTGAAATGTTAGAATGAGTGTGCCCACATGGAGGTGTGCACACTGAACTGTTAGAATGAGTATGCCCACATGGAGGTGTGCACACTGAACTGTTAGAATGATTGTGTCCACATGCAGATGTGCACACTGAACAGTTAGAATGAGTGTGTCCCTCTGGAGGTGTGCACACTGAACTGTTAGAATGATTATGTCCACATGGAGGTTTGCACAATGAACTGTTAGAATGAGTGTGTCCCTGTGGAGTTGTGCACACTGAATTGTTAGAATGAGTGTGCCCACATGGAAGTGTGCACACTGAACTCTTAGAATGAGTGTGTCCACATGGAGGTGTGCACACTGAACTGTTAGAATGAGTGTGTCCACATGGAGGTGTGCACACTGAACTGTTAGAATGAGTGTGCCCACATGGAAGTGTGCACAGTGAACTGTTAGAATGAGTGTGTCCACATGGAGGTGTGCACACTGAACTGTTAGAATGAGTGTGCCCACATGGAGTTGTGCACACTGAACTGTTAGAATGATTGTGTCCACATGGAGGTTTGCACACTGAACTGTTAGAATGATTTTGTCCACATGGAGGTGTGCACACTGAACTGTTAGAATGAGTGTGCCCGCATGGAGGTGTGCACACTGAACTGTTAGAATGAGTGTGTCCGCATGGAGGTGTGCACACTGAACTGTTAGAATGAGTGTGTCTGCATGGAGGTGTGCACAATGAACTGTTAGAATGAGTGTGCCCACATGGAGTTGTGCACACTGAACTGTTAGAATGAGTGTGCCCACATGGAGGTGTGCACACTGAAATGTTAGAATGAGAGTGTCCACATGGAGGTGTGCACACTGAACTGTTAGAATGAGTGTGTTCTCATGGAGGTGTGCACACTGAACTGTTAGAATGAGTGTGTCCACATGGAGGTGTGCACACTGAACTGTTAGAATGAGTGTGTCCACGTGGAGGTGTGCACACTGAACTGTTAGAATGAGTGTGTCCACATGGAGGTGTGCACACTGAAATGTTAGAGTGAGTGTATCCCATTGGAGGTGTGCACAATGAACTGTTAGAATGAGTGTGTCCACATGGAGGTGTGCACCCTGAACTGTTAGAATGAGTGTGTCCACATGGAGGTGTGCACACTGAACTGTTAAAATGAGTGTGTCCACATGGAGGTGTGGACACTGAACTGTTAGAATGAGTGTGTCCACATGGAGGTGTGCACACTGAACTGTTAGAATGAGTGTGTCCACATGGAGGTGTGCACACTGAAATGTTAGAGTGAGTGTATCCCATTGGAGGTGTGCACAATGAACTGTTAGAATGAGTGTGTCCACATGGAGGTGTGCACCCTGAACTGTTAGAATGAGTGTGTCCACATGGAGGTGTGCACACTGAACTGTTAGAATGATTGTGTCCACATGCAGGTGTGCACCCTGAACTGTTAGAATGAGTGTGTCCACATGGAGGTGTGCACACTGAACAGTTAGAATGAGTGTGTCCCTCTGGAGGTGTGCACACTGAACTGTTAGAATGATTATGTCCACATGGAGGTTTGCACAATGAACTGTTAGAATGAGTGTGTCCCTGTGGAGTTGTGCACACTGAATTGTTAGAATGAGTGTGCCCACATGGAAGTGTGCACACTGAACTCTTAGAATGAGTGTGTCCACATGGAGGTGTGCACACTGAACTGTTAGAATGAGTGTGTCCACATGGAGGTGTGCACACTGAACTGTTAGAATGAGTGTGTCCACATGGAGTTGTGCACACTGAACTGTTAGAATGAGTGTGCCCACATGGAGGTGTGCACACTGAACTGTTAGAATGAGTGTGCCCACACGGAGGTGTGCACACTGAACTGTTAGAATGAGTGTGTCCACATGGAGGTGTGCACACTGAACTGTTAGAATGATTGTGTCCACATGCAGGTGTGCACACTGAACTGTTAGAATGAGTGTGTCCCTGTGGAGGTGTGCACACTGAAATGTTAGAATGATTGTGTCCACATGGAGGTGTGCACACTGAACAGTTGGAATGACTGTGTAGACATGGAGTTGTGCACACTGAACTGTTAGAATGAGTGTGTCCCATGGAGGTGTGAACACTGACCTGTTAGAATGAGTGTGCCCACATGGAGGTATGCACACTTAACTGTTAGAATGAGTGTGTCCACATGGAGTTGTGCACAATGAACTGTTAGAATGATTGTGTCCACATGGAGGTGTGCACACTGAACTGTTAGAATGAGTGTGTCCACATGGCGGTGTGCACACTGAACTGTTAGAATGAGTGTGCCCACATGCAGGTGTGCACACTGAACTGTTAGAATGAGTGTGCCCACATGGAGGTGTGCACACTGAACTGTTAGAATGAGTGTGTCCACATGGAAGTGTGCACACTGAACTGTTAGAATGAGTGTATCCCTGTGGAGGTGTGCACACTGAACTGTTAGAATGAGTGTGCCCACATGGAGGTGTGCACACTGAACTGTTAGAATGAGTGTGTCCACATGGAGGTGTGAACACTGAACACTTAGAATGTGTGTGTCCACATGGAGGTGTGCACACTGAACTGTTAGAATGAGTGGGCCACTTGGAGGTGTGCACACTGAACTGTTAGAATGAGTGTGCCCACATGGAGTTGGGCACACTGAACTGTTAGAATGATTGTGTCCACATGGAGGTTTGCACACTGAACTGTTAGAATGACTGTGTCCACATGGAGGTGTGCACACTGAACTGTTAGAATGAGTGTGCCCGCATGGAGGTGTGCACACTGAACTGTTAGAATGAGTGTGTCCGCATGGAGGTGTGCACACTGAACTGTTAGAATGAGTGTGTCCGCATGGAGGTGTGCAAAATGAACTTTTAGAATGAGTGTGCCCACATGGAGGTGTGCACACTGAAATGTTACAATGAGAGTGTCCACATGGAGGTGTGCACACTGAACTGTCAGAATGAGTGTGTTCTCATGGAGGTGTGCACAATGAACTGTTAGAATGAGTGTGTCCACATGGAGGTGTGCACACTGAACTGTTAGAATGAGTGTGTCCACATGGAGGTGTGCACACTGAACTGTTAGAATGAGTGTGTCCACATGGAGGTGTGCACACTGAAATGTTAGAGTGAGTGTATCCCATTGGAGGTGTGCACAATGAACTGTTAGAATGAGTGTGTCCACATGGAGGTGTGCAACCTGAACTGTTAGAATGAGTGTGTCCACATGGAGGTGTGCACACTGAACTGTTAAAATGAGTGTGTCCACATGGAGGTGTGGACACTGAACTGTTAGAATGAGTGTGCCCACATGGAGGTGTGCACACTGAACTGTTAGAATGAGTATGCCCACATGGAGGTGTGCACACTGAACTGTTAGAATGATTGTGTCCACATGCAGGTGTGCACACTGAACAGTTAGAATGAGTGTGTCCCTCTGGAGCTGTGCACACTGAACTGTTAGAATGATTATGTCCACATGGAGGTTTGCACAATGAACTGTTAGAATGAGTGTGTCCCTGTGGAGTTGTGCACACTGAATTGTTAGAATGAGTGTGCCCACATGGAAGTGTGCACACTGAACTGTTAGAATGAGTGTGTCCACATGGAGGTGTGCACACTGAACTGTTAGAATGAGTGTGTCCACATGGAGGTGTGCACACTGAACTGTTAGAATGAGTGTGTCCACATGGAGGTGTGCACACTGAACTGTTAGAATGAGTGTGTCCACATGGAAGTGTGCACACTGAACTGTTAGAATGAGTGTGCCCACATGGAGGTGTGCACACTGAACTGTTAGAATGAGTGTGCCCACATGGAGGTGTGCATACTGAACTGTTAGAATGAGTGTGTCCACATTGAGGTGTGAACACTGAACTCTTAGAATGTGTGTGTCCACATGGATGTGTGCACACTGAACTGTTAGAATGAGTGTGCCCATAAGGAGGTGTGCACACTGAACTGTTAGAATGAGTGTGCCCACATGGAGGTGTGCACACTGAACTGTTAGAATGATTGTGTCCACATGCAGTTGTGCACACTGAACAGTTAGAATGAGTGTGTCCCTCTGGAGGTGTGCACACTGAACTGTTAGAATGATTATGTCCACATGGAGGTTTGCACAATGAACTGTTAGAATGAGTGTGTCCCTGTGGAGTTGTGCACACTGAATTGTTAGAATGAGTGTGCCCACATGGAAGTGTGCACACTGAACTCTTAGAATGAGTGTGTCCACATGGAGGTGTGCACACAGAACTGTTAGAATGAGTGTGTCCACATGGAGGTGTGCACACTGAACTGTTAGAATGAGTGTGTCCACATGGAGTTGTGCACACTGAACTGTTAGAATGAGTGTGCCCACATGGAGGTGTGCACACTGAACTGTTAGAATGAGTCTGCCACATGGAGGTGTGCACACTGAACTGTTAGAATGAGTGTGTCCACATGGAGGTGTGCACACTGAACTGTTAGAATGATTGTGTCCACATGCAGGTGTGCACACTGAACTGTTAGAATGAGTGTGTCCCTGTGGAGGTGTGCACACTGAAATGTTAGAATGATTGTGTCCACATGGAGGTGTGCACACTGAACAGTTGGAATGACTGTGTAGACATGGAGTTGTGCACACTGAACTGTTAGAATGAGTGTGTCCACATGGAGGTGTGAACACTGAACTGTTAGAATGAGTGTGCCCACATGGAGGTATGCACACTGAACTGTTAGAATGAGTGTGTCCACATGGAGTTGTGCACAATGAACTGTTAGAATGATTGTGTCCACATGGAGGTGTGCACACTGAACTGTTAGAATGAGTGTGCCCACTTGGAGGTGTGCACACTGAACTGTTAGAATGAGTGTGCCCACATGGAGTTGTGCACACTGAACTGTTAGAATGATTGTGTCCACATGGAAGTTTGCACACTGAACTGTTAGAATGACTGTGTCCACATGGAGGTGTGCACACTGAACTGTTAGAATGAGTGTGTCCGCATGGAGGTGTGCACACTGAACTGTTAGAATGAGTGTGCCCACATGGAGGTGTGCACACTGAACTGTTAGAATGAGTGTGTCCACATGGAGGTGTGCACAATGAACTGTTAGAAAGAGTGTGCCCACATGGAGGTGTGCACACTGAACTGTTAGAATGAGTGTGCCCACATGGAGGTGTGCACACTGAAATGTTAGAATGAGAGTGTCCACATGGAGGTGTGCACACTGAACTGTTAGAATGAGTGTGTTCTCATGGAGGTGTGCACACTGAACTGTTAGAATGAGTGTGTCCACATGGAGGTGTGCACACTGAAATGTTAGAGTGAGTGTATCCCATTGGAGGTGTCCACAATGAACTGTTAGAATGAGTGTGTCCACATGGAGGTGTGCACCCTGAACTGTTAGAATGAGTGTGTCCACATGGAGGTGTGCACACTGAACTGTTAAAATGAGTGTGTCCACATGGAGGTGTGGACACTGAACTGTTAGAATGAGTGTGCCCACATGGAGGTGTGCACACTGAACTGTTAGAATGAGTATGGCCACATGGAGTTGTGCACACTGAACTGTTAGAATGATTGTGTACACATGCAGGTGTGCACACTGAACAGTTAGAATGAGTGTGTCCCTCTGGAGGTGTGCACACTGAACTGTTAGAATGATTATGTCCACATGGAGGTTTGCACAATGAACTGTTAGAATGAGTGTGTCCCTGTGGAGTTGTGCACACTGAATTGTTAGAATGAGTGTGCCCACATGGAAGTGTGCACACTGAACTGTTAGAATGAGTGTGTCCACATGGAGGTGTGCACACTGAACTGTTAGAATGAGTGTGTCCACATGGAGGTGTGCACACTGAACTGTTAGAATGAGTGTGTCCACATGGAGGTGTGCACACTGAACTGTTAGAATGAGTGTGTCCACATTGAGGTGTGAACACTGAACTCTTAGAATGTGTGTGTCCACATGGATGTGTGCACACTGAACTGTTAGAATGAGTGTGCCCACATGGAGGTGTGCACACTGAACTGTTAGAATGAGTGTGCCCACATGGAGTTGTGCACACTGAACTGTTAGAATTATTGTGTCCACATGGAGGTTTGCACACTGAACTGTTAGAATGACTGTGTCCACATGGAGGTGTGCACACTGAACTGTTAGAATGAGTGTGCCCGCAGGGAGGTGTGCACACTGAAATGTTAGAATGAGTGTGTCCGCATGGAGGTGTGCACACTGAACTGTTAGAATGAGTGTGCCCACATGGAGGTGTGCACACTGAACTGTTAGAATGAGTGTGCCCACATGGAGGTGTGCACACTGAAATGTGAGAATGAGAGTGTCCACATGGAGGTGTGCACACTGAACTGTTAGAATGAGTGTGTTTTCATGGAGGTGTGCACACTGAACTGTTAGAATGAGTGTGTCCACATGGAGGTGTGCACACTGAACTGTTAGAATGAGTGTGTCCACATGGAGGTGTGCACACTGAACTGTTAGAATGAGTGTGTCCACATGGAGGTGTGCACACTGAAATGTTAGAGTGAGTGTATCCCAGTGGAGGTGTGCACAATGAACTGTTAGAATGAGTGTGTCCACATGGAGGTGTGCACCCTGAACTGTTAGAATGAGTGTGTCCACATGGAGCTGTGCACACTGAAATGTTAGAATGATTGTGCCCACATGGAGGTGTGCACACTGAACTGTTAGAATGAGTATGCCCACATGGAGGTGTGCACACTGAACTGTTAGAATGATTGTGTCCACATGCAGTTGTGCACACTGAACAGTTAGAATGAGTGTGTCCCTCTGGAGGTGTGCACACTGAACTGTTAGAATGATTATGTCCACATGGAGGTTTGCACAATGAACTGTTAGAATGAGTGTGTCCCTGTGGAGTTGTGCACACTGAATTGTTAGAATGAGTGTGCCCACATGGAAGTGTGCACACTGAACTCTTAGAATGAGTGTGTCCACATGGAGGTGTGCACACTGAACTGTTAGAATGAGTGTGTCCACATGGAGGTGTGCACACTGAACTGTTAGAATGAGTGTGTCCACATGGAGTTGTGCACACTGGATTGTTAGAATGAGTGTGCCCACATGGAGGTGTGCACACTGAACTGTTAGAATGAGTCTGCCACATGGAGGTGTGCACACTGAACTGTTAGAATGAGTGTGCCCACATGGAGGTGTGCACACTGAACTGTTAGAATGATTGTGTCCACATGCAGGTGTGCACACTGAACTGTTAGAATGAGTGTGTCCCTGTGGAGGTGTGCACACTGAAATGTTAGAATGAGTGTGCACGCATGGAGGTGTGAACACTGAACTGTTAGAATGAGTGTGCCCACATGTAGGTGTGCACACTGAAATGTGAGAATGAGAGTGTCCACATGGAGGTGTGCACACTGAACTGTTAGAATGAGTGTGTTTTCATGGAGGTGTGCACACTGAACTGTTAGAATGAGTGTGTCCACATGGAGGTGTGCACACTGAACTGTTAGAATGAGTGTGTCCACATGGAGGTGTGCACACTGAACTGTTAGAATGAGTGTGTCCACATGGAGGTGTGCACACTGAAATGTTAGAGTGAGTGTATCCCAGTGGAGGTGTGCACAATGAACTGTTAGAATGAGTGTGTCCACATGGAGGTGTGCACCCTGAACTGTTAGAATGAGTGTGTCCACATGGAGCTGTGCACACTGAAATGTTAGAATGATTGTGCCCACATGGAGGTGTGCACACTGAACTGTTAGAATGAGTATGCCCACATGGAGGTGTGCACACTGAACTGTTAGAATGATTGTGTCCACATGCAGTTGTGCACACTGAACAGTTAGAATGAGTGTGTCCCTCTGGAGGTGTGCACACTGAGCTGTTAGAATGATTATGTCCACATGGAGGTTTGCACAATGAACTGTTAGAATGAGTGTGTCCCTGTGGAGTTGTGCACACTGAATTGTTAGAATGAGTGTGCCCACATGGAAGTGTGCACACTGAACTCTTATAATGAGTGTGTCCACATGGAGTTGTGCACACTGAACTGTTAGAATGAGTGTGTCCACATGGAGGTGTGCACACTGAACTGTTAGAATGAGTGTGTCCACATGGAGTTGTGCACACTGAATTGTTAGAATGAGTGTGCCCACATGGAGGTGTGCACACTGAACTGTTAGAATGAGTGTGCCACATGGAGGTGTGCACACTGAACTGTTAGAATGAGTGTGCCCACATGGAGGTGTGCACACTGAACTGTTAGAATGATTGTGTCCACATGCAGGTGTGCACACTGAACTGTTAGAATGAGTGTGTCCCTGTGGAGGTGTGCACACTGAAATGTTAGAATGAGTGTGCCCACATGGAAGTGTGCACACTGAACTCTTAGAATGAGGGTGTCCACATGGAGGTGTGCACACTGAACTGTTAGAATGAGTGTGTCCACATGGAGGTGTGCACACTGAACTGTTAGAATGAGTGTGTCCACATGGAGGTGTGCACACTGAACTGTTAGAATGAGTGTGTCCACATGGAAGTGTGCACACTGAAATGTTAGAATGAGTGTGCCCACATGGAGGTGTGCACACTGAACTGTTAGAATGAGTGTGTCCACATGGAAGTGTGCACACTGAACTGTTAGAATGAGTGTGTCCAAATGGAGGTGTGAACACTGAACTCTTAGAATGTGTGTGTCCACATGGAGGTGTGCACACTGAACTGTTAGAATGAGTGTGCCCACATGGAGGTGTGCACACTGAACTGTTAGAATGAGTGTGCCCACATGGAGTTGTGCACACTGAACTGTTAGAATGATTGTGTACACATGGAGGTTTGCACACTGAACTGTTAGAATGACTGTGTCCACTTGGAAGTGTGCACACTGAACTGTTAGAATGAGTGTGCCCGCATGGAGGTGTGCACACTGAACTGTTAGAATGAGTTTGTCAGCATGGAGGTGTGCACACTGAACTGTTAGAATGAGTGTGCCCACATGGAGGTGTGCACACTGAACTGTTAGAATGAGTGTGCCCACATGGAGATGTGCACACTGAAATGTTAGAATGAGAGTGTCCACATGGAGGTGTGCACACTGAACTGTTAGAATGAGTGTGTTCTCATGGAGGTGTGCACACTGAACTGTTAGAATGAGTGTGTCCACATGGAGGTGTGCACACTGAACTGTTAGAATGAGTGTGTCCACATGGAGGTGTGCACACTGAACTGTTAGAATGAGTGTGTCCACATGGAGGTGTGCACACTGAAATGTTAGAGTGAGTGTATCCCAGTGGAGGTGTGCACAATGAACTGTTAGAATGAGTGTGTCCACATGGAGGTGTGCACCCTGAACTGTTAGAATGAGTGTGTCCACATGGAGGTGTGCACACTGAACTGTTAGAATGAGTGTGTCCACATGGAGGTGTGCACACTGAACTGTTAGAATGAGTGTGCCCACATGGAGGAGTGCACACTGAACTGTTAGAATGAGTGTGTCCACATGGACGTGTGCACACTGAACTGTTAGAATGACTGTGCCCACATGGAGTTGGGCACACTAAACTGTAAGAATGACTGTGTCCACATGGAGGTGTGCACACTGAACTGTTAGAATGACTCTGTCCTCATGGAGTTGTGCACACTGAACTGTTAGAATGAGTGTGTCCACATGGAGGTGTGCACACTGAACTGTTAGAATGAGTGTGTCCACATGGAGGTGTGCACACTGAACACTTAGAATGTGTGTGTCCACATGGAGGTATGCACACTGAACTGTTAGAATGAGTGTGCCCACATGGAGGTGTGCACACTGAACTGTTAGAATGAGTGTGCCCACATGGAGTTGTGCACACATAATTGTTAGAATGATTGTGTCCACATGGAGGTGTGCACACTGAACTGTTAGAATGACTGTGTCCACATGGAGGTGTGCACACTGAACTGTTAGAATGAGTGTGCCCACATGGAGTTGTGCACACTGAACTGTTAGAATGATTGTGTCCACATGGAGGTGAGCACACTGAATTGTTAGAATGATTGTGTCCACATGCAGATGTGCACACTGAAGTGTTAGAATGTGTGTGTCCCTGTGGAGGTGTGCACACTGAACTGTTAGAATGAGTGTGTCCACATGGAGGTGTGCACACTGAACTGTTAGAATGAGTGTGTCCACATGGAGGTGTGCACACTGAACTGTTAGAATGAGTGTGCCCACATGGAGGTCTGCACAATGAACTGTTAGAATGAGTGTGTCCACATGGAGGTGTGCACACTGAACTGTTAGAATGAGTGTGCCAACCTGAAGGTGTGCACACTGAACTGTTAGAATGAGTGTGTCCACATGGAGGTGTGCACACTGAAATGTTAGAATGAGTGTGTCCCTGTGGAGGTGTGCACACTTAACTGTTAGAATGAGTGTGCCCACATGGAGGTGTGCACACTGAACTGTTAGAATGAGTGTGTCCACATGGAGGTGTGCACACTGAAATGTTAGAATGATTGTGTCCACATGCAGTTGTGCACACTGAACAGTTAGAATGAGTGTGTCCCTCTGGAGGTGTGCACACTGAACTGTTAGAATGATTATGTCCACATGGAGGTTTGCACAATGAACTGTTAGAATGAGTGTGTCCCTGTGGAGTTGTGCACACTGAATTGTTAGAATGAGTGTGCCCACATGGAAGTGTGCACACTGAACTCTTAGAATGAGTGTGTCCACATGGAGTTGTGCACACTGAACTGTTAGAATGAGTGTGCCCACATGTAGGTGTGCACACTGAACTGTTAGAATGAGTGTGCCACATGGAGGTGTGCACACTGAACTGTTAGAATGAGTGTGCCCACATGGAGGTGTGCACACTGAACTGTTAGAATGATTGTGTCCACATGCAGGTGTGCACACTGAACTGTTAGAATGAGTGTGTCCCTGTGGAGGTTTGCACACTGAAATGTTAGAATGAGTGTGCCCACATGGAAGTGTGCACACTGAACTCTTAGAATGAGGGTGTCCACATGGAGGTGTGCACACTGAACTGTTAGAATGAGTGTGTCCACATGGAGGTGTGCACACTGAACTGTTAGAATGAGTGTGTCCACATGGAGGTGTGCACACTGAACTGTTAGAATGAGTGTGTCCACATGGAAGTGTGCACACTGAAATGTTAGAATGAGTGTGCCCACATGGAGGTGTGCACACTGAACTGTTAGAATGAGTGTGTCCACATGGAAGTGTGCACACTGAACTGTTAGAATGAGTGTGTCCACATGGAGGTGTGAACACTGAACTCTTAGAATGTGTGTGTCCACATGGAGGTGTGCACACTGAACTGTTAGAATGAGTGTGCCCACATGGAGGTGTGCACACTGAACTGTTAGAATGAGTGTGCCCACATGGAGTTGTGCACACTGAACTGTTAGAATGATTGTGTACACATGGAGGTTTGCACACTGAACTGTTAGAATGACTGTGTCCACTTGGAAGTGTGCACACTGAACTGTTAGAATGAGTGTGCCCGCATGGAGGTGTGCACACTGAACTGTTAGAATGAGTTTGTCAGCATGGAGGTGTGCACACTGAACTGTTAGAATGAGTGTGCCCACATGGAGGTGTGCACACTGAACTGTTAGAATGAGTGTGCCCACATGGAGATGTGCACACTGAAATGTTAGAATGAGAGTGTCCACATGGAGGTGTGCACACTGAACTGTTAGAATGAGTGTGTTCTCATGGAGGTGTGCACACTGAACTGTTAGAATGAGTGTGTCCACATGGAGGTGTGCACACTGAACTGTTAGAATGAGTGTGTCCACATGGAGGTGTGCACACTGAACTGTTAGAATGAGTGTGTCCACATGGAGGTGTGCACACTGAAATGTTAGAGTGAGTGTATCCCAGTGGAGGTGTGCACAATGAACTGTTAGAATGAGTGTGTCCACATGGAGGTGTGCACCCTGAACTGTTAGAATGAGTGTGTCCACATGGAGGTGTGCACACTGAACTGTTAGAATGAGTGTGTCCACATGGAGGTGTGCACACTGAACTGTTAGAATGAGTGTGCCCACATGGAGGAGTGCACACTGAACTGTTAGAATGAGTGTGTCCACATGGACGTGTGCACACTGAACTGTTAGAATGACTGTGCCCACATGGAGTTGGGCACACTAAACTGTAAGAATGACTGTGTCCACATGGAGGTGTGCACACTGAACTGTTAGAATGACTCTGTCCTCATGGAGTTGTGCACACTGAACTGTTAGAATGAGTGTGTCCACATGGAGGTGTGCACACTGAACTGTTAGAATGAGTGTGTCCACATGGAGGTGTGCACACTGAACACTTAGAATGTGTGTGTCCACATGGAGGTATGCACACTGAACTGTTAGAATGAGTGTGCCCACATGGAGGTGTGCACACTGAACTGTTAGAATGAGTGTGCCCACATGGAGTTGTGCACACCTAAACGTTAGAATGATTGTGTCCACATGGAGGTGTGCACACTGAACTGTTAGAATGACTGTGTCCACATGGAGGTGTGCACACTGAACTTTTAGAATGAGTGTGCCCACATGGAGTTGTGCACACTGAACTGTTAGAATGATTGTGTCCACATGGAGGTGAGCACACTGAATTGTTAGAATGATTGTGTCCACATGCAGATGTGCACACTGAAGTGTTAGAATGTGTGTGTCCCTGTGGAGGTGTGCACACTGAACTGTTAGAATGAGTGTGCCCACATGGAGGTCTGCACAATGAACTGTTAGAATGAGTGTGTCCACATGGAGGTGTGCACACTGAACTGTTAGAATGAGTGTGCCAACCTGAAGGTGTGCACACTGAACTGTTAGAATGAGTGTGTCCACATGGAGGTGTGCACACTGAAATGTTAGAATGAGTGTGTCCCTGTGGAGGTGTGCACACTTAACTGTTAGAATGAGTGTGCCCACATGGAGGTGTGCACACTGAACTGTTAGAATGAGTGTGTCCACATGGAGGTGTGCACACTGAAATGTTAGAATGAGTGTGCCCACATGGAGGTGTGCACACTGAACTGTTAGAATGAGTCTGCCCACATGGAGGTGTGCACACTGAACTGTTAGAATGATTGTGTCCACATGGAGGTGTGCACACTGAACTGTTAGAATGAGTGTGTCCACATGGAAGTGTGCACACTGAACTGTTAGAATGAGTGTGTCCACATGGAGGTGTGCACACTGAACTGTTAGAATGAGTGTGTCCACATGGAGGTGTGCACACTGAACTGTTAGAATGAGTGTATCCCTGTAGAGGTGTGCAACTGAACTGTTAGAAAGAGTGTGCCCACATGGAGGTGTGCACACTGAACTGTTAGAATGAGTGTGTCCACATGGTGGTGTGCACACTGAACTGTTAGAATGAGTGTGCCCACATGGAGGTGTGCACACTGAAATGTTAGAATGAGTGTGTCCCTGTGGAGGTGTGCACACTGAACTGTTAGAATGAGTGTGCCCACATGGAGGTGTGCACACTGAACTGTTACAATGAGTGTGTCCACATGGAGGTGTGCACACTGAACTGTTAGAATGAGTGTGCCCACATGGAGGTGTGCACACTGAACTGTTAGAATGAGTGTGTCCACATGGAGGTGTGCACACTGAACTGATAGAATGAGTGTATCCACATGGAGGTGTGCACACTGAACTGTTAGAATGAGTGTGTCCACATGGAGGTGTGCACACTGAAATGTTAGAATGAGTGTGTCCACATGGAAGTGTGCACACTGAACTGTTAGAATGAGTGTGCCCACATGGAGGTGTGCACACTGAACTGTTAGAATGAGTGTGTCCACATGGAGGTGTGCACACTGAACTGTTAGAATGAGTGTATCCCTGTAGAGGTGTGCAACTGAACTGTTATAAAGAGTGTGCCCACATGGAGGTGTGCACACTGAACTGTTAGAATGAGTGTGCCCACATGGAGGTGTGCACAATGAACTGTTAGAATGAGTGTGCCCACATGGAGTTGTGCACACTGAAATGTTAGAATGATTGTGTCCACATGGAGGTGTGCACACTGAACTGTTAGAATGACTGTGTCCACATAGGTGTGCACACTGAACTGTTAGAATGAGTGTGCCCACATGGAGTTGTGCACACTGAACTGTTAGAATGATTGTGTCCACATGGAGGTGAGCACACTGAACTGTTAGAATGATTGTGTCCACATGCAGTTGTGCACACTGAAGTGTTAGAATGAGTGTGTCCCTGTGGAGGTGTGCACACTGAACTGTTAGAATGAGTGTGTCCGCATGGAGGTGTGCACACTGAACTGTTAGAATGAGTGTGCCCGCATGGAGGTGTGCACCCTGAACTGTTAAAATGAGTGTGTCCACATGGAGGTGTGGACACTGAACTGTTAGAATGAGTGTGCCCACATGGAGGTGTGCACACTGAACTGTTAGAATGAGTATGGCCACATGGAGTTGTGCACACTGAACTGTTAGAATGATTGTGTACACATGCAGGTGTGCACACTGAACAGTTAGAATGAGTGTGTCCCTCTGGAGGTGTGCACACTGAACTGTTAGAATGATTATGTCCACATGGAGGTTTGCACAATGAACTGTTAGAATGAGTGTGTCCCTGTGGAGTTGTGCACACTGAATTGTTAGAATGAGTGTGCCCACATGGAAGTGTGCACACTGAACTGTTAGAATGAGTGTGTCCACATGGAGGTGTGCACACTGAACTGTTAGAATGAGTGTGTCCAATGGAGGTGTGCACACTGAACTGTTAGAATGAGTGTGTCCACTTGGAGGTGTGCACACTGAACTGTTAGAATGAGTGTGTCCACATTGAGGTGTGAACACTGAACTCTTAGAATGTGTGTGTCCACATGGATGTGTGCACACTGAACTGTTAGAATGAGTGTGCCCACATGGAGGTGTGCACACTGAACTGTTAGAATGAGTGTGCCCACATGGAGTTGTGCACACTGAACTGTTAGAATGAGTGTGTCCGCATGGAGGTTTGCACACTGAACTGTTAGAATGACTGTGTCCACATGGAGGTGTGCACACTGAACTGTTAGAATGAGTGTGCCCGCAGGGAGGTGTGCACACTGAAATGTTAGAATGAGTGTGTCCGCATGGAGGTGTGCACACTGAACTGTTAGAATGAGTGTGCCCGCATGGAGGTGTGCACACTGAACTGTTAGAATGAGTGTGCCCACATGGAGGTGTGCACACTGAAATGTGAGAATGAGAGTGTCCACATGGAGGTGTGCACACTGAACTGTTAGAATGAGTGTGTTTTCATGGAGGTGTGCACACTGAACTGTTAGAATGAGTGTGTCCACATGGAGGTGTGCACACTGAACTGTTAGAATGAGTGTGTCCACATGGAGGTGTGCACACTGAACTGTTAGAATGAGTGTGTCCACATGGAGGTGTGCACACTGAAATATTAGAGTGAGTGTATCCCAGTGGAGGTGTGCACAATGAACTGTTAGAATGAGTGTGTCCACATGGAGGTGTGCACCCTGAACTGTTAGAATGAGTGTGTCCACATGGAGCTGTGCACACTGAAATGTTAGAATGATTGTGCCCACATGGAGGTGTGCACACTGAACTGTTAGAATGAGTATGCCCACATGGAGGTGTGCACACTGAACTGTTAGAATGATTGTGTCCACATGCAGTTGTGCACACTGAACAGTTAGAATGAGTGTGTCCCTCTGGAGGTGTGCACACTGAACTGTTAGAATGATTATGTCCACATGGAGGTTTGCACAATGAACTGTTAGAATGAGTGTGTCCCTGTGGAGTTGTGCACACTGAATTGTTAGAATGAGTGTGCCCACATGGAAGTGTGCACACTGAACTCTTAGAATGAGTGTGTCCACATGGAGGTGTGCACACTGAACTGTTAGAATGAGTGTGTCCACATGGAGGTGTGCACACTGAACTGTTAGAATGAGTGTGTCCACATGGAGTTGTGCACACTGGATTGTTAGAATGAGTGTGCCCACATGGAGGTGTGCACACTGAACTGTTAGAATGAGTGTGCCACATGGAGGTGTGCACACTGAACTGTTAGAATGAGTGTGCCCACATGGAGGTGTGCACACTGAACTGTTAGAATGATTGTGTCCACATGCAGGTGTGCACACTGAACTGTTAGAATGAGTGTGTCCCTGTGGAGGTGTGCACACTGAAATGTTAGAATGAGTGTGCCCGCATGGAGGTGTGCACACTGAACTGTTAGAATGAGTGTGCCCACATGTAGGTGTGCACACTGAAATGTGAGAATGAGAGTATCCACATGGAGGTGTGCACACTGAAATGTTAGAGTGAGTGTATCCCAGTGGAGGTGTGCACAATGAACTGTTAGAATGAGTGTGTCCACATGGAGGTGTGCACCCTGAACTGTTAGAATGAGTGTGTCCACATGGAGCTGTGCACACTGAAATGTTAGAATGATTGTGCCCACATGGAGGTGTGCACACTGAACTGTTAGAATGAGTATGCCCACATGGAGGTGTGCACACTGAACTGTTAGAATGATTGTGTCCACATGCAGTTGTGCACACTGAACAGTTAGAATGAGTGTGTCCCTCTGGAGGTGTGCACACTGAACTGTTAGAATGATTATGTCCACATGGAGGTTTGCACAATGAACTGTTAGAATGAGTGTGTCCCTGTGGAGTTGTGCACACTGAATTGTTAGAATGAGTGTGCCCACATGGAAGTGTGCACACTGAAATCTTATAATGAGTGTGTCCACATGGAGTTGTGCACACTGAACTGTTAGAATGAGTGTGTCCACATGGAGGTGTGCACACTGAACTGTTAGAATGAGTGTGTCCACATGGAGTTGTGCACACTGAATTGTTAGAATGAGTGTGCCCACATGGAGGTGTGCACACTGAACTGTTAGAATGAGTGTGCCACATGGAGGTGTGCACACTGAACTGTTAGAATGAGTGTGCCCACATGGAGGTGTGCACACTGAACTGTTAGAATGATTGTGTCCACATGCAGGTGTGCACACTGAACTGTTAGAATGAGTGTGTCCCTGTGGAGGTGTGCACACTGAAATGTTAGAATGAGTGTGCCCACATGGAAGTGTGCACACTGAACTCTTAGAATGAGGGTGTCCACATGGAGGTGTGCACACTGAACTGTTAGAATGAGTGTGTCCACATGGAGGAGTGCACACTGAACTGTTAGAATGAGTGTGTCCACATGGAGGTGTGCACACTGAACTGTTAGAATGAGTGTGTCCACATGGAAGTGTGCACACTGAAATGTTAGAATGAGTGTGCCCACATGGAGGTGTGCACACTGAACTGTTAGAATGAGTGTGTCCACATGGAAGTGTGCACACTGAACTGTTAGAATGAGTGTGTCCACATGGAGGTGTGAAAACTGAACTCTTAGAATGTGTGTGTCCACATGGAGGTGTGCACACTGAACTGTTAGAATGAGTGTGCCCACATGGAGGTGTGCACACTGAACTGTTAGAATGAGTGTGCCCACATGGAGTTGTGCACACTGAACTGTTAGAATGATTGTGTACACATGGAGGTTTGCACACTGAACTGTTAGAATGACTGTGTCCACTTGGAAGTGTGCACACTGAACTGTTAGAATGAGTGTGCCCGCATGGAGGTGTGCACACTGAACTGTTAGAATGAGTTTGTCAGCATGGAGGTGTGCACACTGAACTGTTAGAATGAGTGTGCCCACATGGAGGTGTGCACACTGAACTGTTAGAATGAGTGTGCCCACATGGCGATGTGCACACTGAAATGTTAGAATGAGAGTGTCCACATGGAGGTGTGCACACTGAACTGTTAGAATGTGTGTTCTCATGGAGGTGTGCACACTGAACTGTTAGAATGAGTGTGTCCACATGGAGGTGTGCACACTGAACTGTTAGAATGAGTGTGTCCACATGGAGGTGTGCACACTGAACTGTTAGAATGAGTGTGTCCACATGGAGGTGTGCACACTGAAATGTTAGAGTGAGTGTATCCCAGTGGAGGTGTGCACAATGAACTGTTAGAATGAGTGTGTCCACATGGAGGTGTGCACCCTGAACTGTTAGAATGAGTGTGTCCACATGGAGGTGTGCACACTGAACTGTTAGAATGAGTGTGTCCACATGGAGGTGTGCACACTGAACTGTTAGAATGAGTGTGCCCACATGGAGGAGTGCACACTGAACTGTTAGAATGAGTGTGTCCACATGGACGTGTGCACACTGAACTGTTAGAATGACTGTGCCCACATGGAGTTGGGCACACTAAACTGTAAGAATGACTGTGTCCACATGGAGGTGTGCACACTGAACTGTTAGAATGACTCTGTCCTCATGGAGTTGTGCACACTGAACTGTTAGAATGAGTGTGTCCACATGGAGGTGTGCACACTGAACTGTTAGAATGAGTGTGTCCACATGGAGGTGTGCACACTGAACACTTAGAATGTGTGTGTCCACATGGAGGTATGCACACTGAACTGTTAGAATGAGTGTGCCCACATGGAGGTGTGCACACTGAACTGTTAGAATGAGTGTGCCCACATGGAGTTGTGCACACATAATTGTTAGAATGATTGTGTCCACATGGAGGTGTGCACACTGAACTGTTAGAATGACTGTGTCCACATGGAGGTGTGCACACTGAACTGTTAGAATGAGTGTGCCCACATGGAGTTGTGCACACTGAACTGTTAGAATGATTGTGTCCACATGGAGGTGAGCACACTGA
Source organism: Peromyscus eremicus (assembly GCF_949786415.1). Classification (NCBI taxonomy): domain Eukaryota; kingdom Metazoa; phylum Chordata; class Mammalia; order Rodentia; family Cricetidae; genus Peromyscus; species Peromyscus eremicus. The sequence goes on from NW_026736457.1 coordinate 54,730, forward strand.
ATTGTTAGAATGATTGTGTCCACATGCAGATGTGCACACTGAAGTGTTAGAATATGTGTGTCCCTGTGGAGGTGTGCACACTGAACTGTTAGAATGAGTGTGTCCACATGGAGGTGTGCACACTGAACTGTTAGAATGAGTGTGTCCACATGGAGGTGTGCACACTGAACTGTTAGAATGAGTGTGCCCACATGGAGGTCTGCACAATGAACTGTTAGAATGAGTGTGTCCACATGGAGGTGTGCACACTGAACTGTTAGAATGAGTGTGCCAACCTGAAGGTGTGCACACTGAACTGTTAGAATGAGTGTGTCCACATGGAGGTGTGCACACTGAAATGTTAGAATGAGTGTGTCCCTGTGGAGGTGTGCACACTTAACTGTTAGAATGAGTGTGCCCACATGGAGGTGTGCACACTGAACTGTTAGAATGAGTGTGTCCACATGGAGGTGTGCACACTGAAATGTTAGAATGATTGTGTCCACATGCAGTTGTGCACACTGAACAGTTAGAATGAGTGTGTCCCTCTGGAGGTGTGCACACTGAACTGTTAGAATGATTATGTCCACATGGAGGTTTGCACAATGAACTGTTAGAATGAGTGTGTCCCTGTGGAGTTGTGCACACTGAATTGTTAGAATGAGTGTGCCCACATGGAAGTGTGCACACTGAACTCTTAGAATGAGTGTGTCCACATGGAGTTGTGCACACTGAACTGTTAGAATGAGTGTGTCCACATGGAGGTGTGCACACTGAACTGTTAGAATGAGTGTGTCCACATGGAGTTGTGCACACTGAATTGTTAGAATGAGTGTGCCCACATGTAGGTGTGCACACTGAACTGTTAGAATGAGTGTGCCACATGGAGGTGTGCACACTGAACTGTTAGAATGAGTGTGCCCACATGGAGGTGTGCACACTGAACTGTTAGAATGATTGTGTCCACATGCAGGTGTGCACACTGAACTGTTAGAATGAGTGTGTCCCTGTGGAGGTTTGCACACTGAAATGTTAGAATGAGTGTGCCCACATGGAAGTGTGCACACTGAACTCTTAGAATGAGGGTGTCCACATGGAGGTGTGCACACTGAACTGTTAGAATGAGTGTGTCCACATGGAGGTGTGCACACTGAACTGTTAGAATGAGTGTGTCCACATGGAGGTGTGCACACTGAACTGTTAGAATGAGTGTGTCCACATGGAAGTGTGCACACTGAAATGTTAGAATGAGTGTGCCCACATGGAGGTGTGCACACTGAACTGTTAGAATGAGTGTGTCCACATGGAAGTGTGCACACTGAACTGTTAGAATGAGTGTGTCCACATGGAGGTGTGAACACTGAACTCTTAGAATGTGTGTGTCCACATGGAGGTGTGCACACTGAACTGTTAGAATGAGTGTGCCCACATGGAGGTGTGCACACTGAACTGTTAGAATGAGTGTGCCCACATGGAGTTGTGCACACTGAACTGTTAGAATGATTGTGTACACATGGAGGTTTGCACACTGAACTGTTAGAATGACTGTGTCCACTTGGAAGTGTGCACACTGAACTGTTAGAATGAGTGTGCCCGCATGGAGGTGTGCACACTGAACTGTTAGAATGAGTTTGTCAGCATGGAGGTGTGCACACTGAACTGTTAGAATGAGTGTGCCCACATGGAGGTGTGCACACTGAACTGTTAGAATGAGTGTGCCCACATGGAGATGTGCACACTGAAATGTTAGAATGAGAGTGTCCACATGGAGGTGTGCACACTGAACTGTTAGAATGAGTGTGTTCTCATGGAGGTGTGCACACTGAACTGTTAGAATGAGTGTGTCCACATGGAGGTGTGCACACTGAACTGTTAGAATGAGTGTGTCCACATGGAGGTGTGCACACTGAACTGTTAGAATGAGTGTGTCCACATGGAGGTGTGCACACTGAAATGTTAGAGTGAGTGTATCCCAGTGGAGGTGTGCACAATGAACTGTTAGAATGAGTGTGTCCACATGGAGGTGTGCACCCTGAACTGTTAGAATGAGTGTGTCCACATGGAGGTGTGCACACTGAACTGTTAGAATGAGTGTGTCCACATGGAGGTGTGCACACTGAACTGTTAGAATGAGTGTGCCCACATGGAGGAGTGCACACTGAACTGTTAGAATGAGTGTGTCCACATGGACGTGTGCACACTGAACTGTTAGAATGACTGTGCCCACATGGAGTTGGGCACACTAAACTGTAAGAATGACTGTGTCCACATGGAGGTGTGCACACTGAACTGTTAGAATGACTCTGTCCTCATGGAGTTGTGCACACTGAACTGTTAGAATGAGTGTGTCCACATGGAGGTGTGCACACTGAACTGTTAGAATGAGTGTGTCCACATGGAGGTGTGCACACTGAACACTTAGAATGTGTGTGTCCACATGGAGGTATGCACACTGAACTGTTAGAATGAGTGTGCCCACATGGAGGTGTGCACACTGAACTGTTAGAATGAGTGTGCCCACATGGAGTTGTGCACACCTAAACGTTAGAATGATTGTGTCCACATGGAGGTGTGCACACTGAACTGTTAGAATGACTGTGTCCACATGGAGGTGTGCACACTGAACTTTTAGAATGAGTGTGCCCACATGGAGTTGTGCACACTGAACTGTTAGAATGATTGTGTCCACATGGAGGTGAGCACACTGAATTGTTAGAATGATTGTGTCCACATGCAGATGTGCACACTGAAGTGTTAGAATGTGTGTGTCCCTGTGGAGGTGTGCACACTGAACTGTTAGAATGAGTGTGTCCACATGGAGGTGTGCACACTGAACTGTTAGAATGAGTGTGTCCACATGGAGGTGTGCACACTGAACTGTTAGAATGAGTGTGCCCACATGGAGGTCTGCACAATGAACTGTTAGAATGAGTGTGTCCACATGGAGGTGTGCACACTGAACTGTTAGAATAAGTGTGCCAACCTGAAGGTGTGCACACTGAACTGTTAGAATGAGTGTGTCCACATGGAGGTGTGCACACTGAAATGTTAGAATGAGTGTGTCCCTGTGGAGGTGTGCACACTTAACTGTTAGAATGAGTGTGCCCACATGGAGGTGTGCACACTGAACTGTTAGAATGAGTGTGTCCACATGGAGGTGTGCACACTGAAATGTTAGAATGAGTGTGCCCACATGGAGGTGTGCACACTGAACTGTTAGAATGAGTCTGCCCACATGGAGGTGTGCACACTGAACTGTTAGAATGATTGTGTCCACATGGAGGTGTGCACACTGAACTGTTAGAATGAGTGTGTCCACATGGATGTGTGCACACTGAACTGTTAGAATGAGTGTGTCCACATGGAGGTGTGCACACTGAACTGTTAGAATGAGTGTGTCCACATGGAGGTGTGCACACTGAACTGTTAGAATGAGTGTATCCCTGTAGAGGTGTGCAACTGAACTGTTAGAAAGAGTGTGCCCACATGGAGGTGTGCACACTGAACTGTTAGAATGAGTGTGTCCACATGGTGGTGTGCACACTGAACTGTTAGAATGAGTGTGCCCACATGGAGGTGTGCACACTGAAATGTTAGAATGAGTGTGTCCCTGTGGAGGTGTGCACACTGAACTGTTAGAATGAGTGTGCCCACATGGAGGTGTGCACACTGAACTGTTACAATGAGTGTGTCCACATGGAGGTGTGCACACTGAACTGTTAGAATGAGTGTGCCCACATGGAGGTGTGCACACTGAACTGTTAGAATGAGTGTGTCCACATGGAGGTGTGCACACTGAACTGATAGAATGAGTGTATCCACATGGAGGTGTGCACACTGAACTGTTAGAATGAGTGTGTCCACATGGAGGTGTGCACACTGAAATGTTAGAATGAGTGTGTCCACATGGAAGTGTGCACACTGAACTGTTAGAATGAGTGTGCCCACATGGAGGTGTGCACACTGAACTGTTAGAATGAGTGTGTCCACATGGAGGTGTGCACACTGAACTGTTAGAATGAGTGTATCCCTGTAGAGGTGTGCAACTGAACTGTTATAAAGAGTGTGCCCACATGGAGGTGTGCACACTGAACTGTTAGAATGAGTGTGCCCACATGGAGGTGTGCACACTGAACTGTTAGAATGAGTGTGCCCACATGGAGTTGTGCACACTGAAATGTTAGAATGATTGTGTCCACATGGAGGTGTGCACACTGAACTGTTAGAATGACTGTGTCCACATGGAGGTGTGCACACTGAACTGTTAGAATGAGTGTGCCCACATGGAGTTGTGCACACTGAACTGTTAGAATGATTGTGTCCACATGGAGGTGAGCACACTGAACTGTTAGAATGATTGTGTCCACATGCAGTTGTGCACACTGAAGTGTTAGAATGAGTGTGTCCCTGTGGAGGTGTGCACACTGAACTGTTAGAATGAGTGTGTCCACATGGAGGTGTGCACACTGAACACTTAGAATGTGTGTGTCCACATGGAGGTATGCACACTGAACTGTTAGAATGAGTGTGCCCACATGGAGGTGTGCACACTGAACTGTTAGAATGAGTGTGCCCACATGGAGTTGTGCACACCTAAATGTTAGAATGAGTGTGTCCACATGGAGGTGTGCACACTGAACTGTTAGAATGAGTGTGTCCACATGGAGGTGTGCACACTGAATTGTTAGAATGTGTCCACATGGAGGTGTGCACACTGAACTGTTAGAATGATTGTGTCCACATGGAGGTGTACACACTGAACTGTTAGAATGAGTGTGTCCCTCTGGAGGTGTGCACACTGAACTGTTAGAATGATTGTGTCCACATGCAGGTATGCACACTGAACTGTTAGAATGAGTGTGTCCACATGGAGGTGTGCACACTGAACTGTTAGAATGATTGTGTCCACATGGAGGTGTGCACACAGAACTGTTAGAATGAGTGTGTACCTGTGGAGGTGTGCACACTGAAATGTTAGAATGAGTGTGTCCACATGGACGTGTGCACACTGAACTGTTAGAATGACTGTGCCCACATGGAGTTGGGCACACTGAACTGTGAGAATGACTGTGTCCACATGGAGGTGTGCACACTGAACTGTTAGAATGACTCTGTCCTCATGGAGTTGTGCACACTGAACTGTTAGAATGAGTGTGTCCACATGGAGGTGTGCACACTGAACTGTTAGAATGAGTGTGTCCACATGGAGGTATGCACACTGAACTGTTAGAATGAGTGTGCCCACATGGAGGTGTGCACACTGAACTGTTAGAATGAGTGTGCCCACATGGAGTTGTGCACACTGAACTGTTAGAATGATTGTGTCCACATGGAGGTGTGCACACTGAACTGTTAGAATGAGTGTGCCCACATGGAGGTGTGCACACTGAACTGTTAGAATGAGTGTGTCCACATGGAGGTGTGCACACTGAACTGTTAGAATGATTGTGTCCACATGGAGGTGAGCACACTGAACTGTTAGAATGATTGTGTCCACATGCAGTTGTGCACACTGAAGTGTTAGAATGAGTGTGTCCCTGTGGAGGTGTGCACACTGAACTGTTAGAATGAGTGTGTCCACATGGAGGTGTGCACACTGAACTGTTAGAATGAGTGTGTCCACATGGAGGTGTGCACACTGAACACTTAGAATGTGTGTGTCCACATGGAGGTATGCACCCTGAACTGTTAGAATGAGTGTGCCCACATGGAGGTGTGCACACTGAACTGTTAGAATGAGTGTGCCCACATGGAGTTGTGCACACCTAAATGTTAGAATGATTGTGTCCACATGGAGGTGTGCACACTGAACTGTTAGAATGACTGTGTCCACATGGAGGAATGCACACTGAACTGTTAGAATGAGTGTGCCCACATGGAGGTCTGCACACTGAACTGTTAGAATGTGTCTACATGGAGGTGTGCACACTGAAATGTTAGAATGAGTGTGTCCACATGGAGGTGTGCACACTGAACTGTTAGAATGAGTGTGTCCACATGGAGGTGTGCACACTGAATTGTTAGAATGTGTCCACATGGAGGTGTGCACACTGAACTGTTAGAATGATTATGTCCACATGGAGGTGTACACACTGAACTGTTAGAATGAGTGTGTCCCTCTGGAGGTGTGCACACTAAACTGTTAGAATGATTGTGTCCACATGCAGGTGTGCACACTGAACTGTTAGAATGAGTGTGTCCACATGGAGGTGTGCACACTGAACTGTTAGAATGATTGTGTCCACATGGAGGTGTGCACACAGAACTGTTAGAATGAGTGTGTCCCTGTGGAGGTGTGCACACTGAAATGTTAGAATGAGTGTGTCCACATGGACGTGTGCACACTGAACTGTTAGAATGACTGTGCCCACATGGAGTTGGGCACACTGAACTGTGAGAATGACTGTGTCCACATGGACGTGTGCACACTGAACTGTTAGAATGACTCTGTCCTCATGGAGTTGTGCACACTGAACTGTTAGAATGAGTGTGTCCACATGGAGGTCTGCACACTGAACTGTTAGAATGAGTGTGTCCACATGGAGGTGTGCACACTGAACTGTTAGAATGAGTGTGCCCACATGGAGGTGTGCACACTGAACTGTTAGAATGAGTGTGCCCACATGGAGTTGTGCACACTGAAATGTTAGAATGATTGTGTCCACATGGAGGTGTGCACACTGAACTGTTAGAATGACTGTGTCCACATGGAGGTGTGCACACTGAACTGTTAGAATGAGTGTGCCCACATGGAGTTGTGCACACTGAACTGTTAGAATGATTGTGTCCACATGGAGGTGAGCACACTGAACTGTTAGAATGATTGTGTCCACATGCAGTTGTGCACACTGAAGTGTTAGAATGAGTGTGTCCCTGTGGAGGTGTGCACACTGAACTGTTAGAATGAGTGTGTCCACATGGAGGTGTGCACACTGAACTGTTAGAATGAGTGTGTCCACATGGAGGTGTGCACACTGAACACTTAGAATATGTGTGTCCACATGGAGGTATGCACACTGAACTGTTAGAATGAGTGTGCCCACATGGAGGTGTGCACACTGAACTGTTAGAATGAGTGTGCCCACATGGAGTTGTGCACACCTAAATGTTAGAATGATTGTGTCCACATGGAGGTGTGCACACTGAACTGTTAGAATGACTGTGTCCACATGGAGGTGTGCACACTGAACTGTTAAAATGAGTGTGCCCACATGGAGTTGTGCACACTGAACTGTTAGAATGATTGTGTCCACATGGAGGTGAGCACACTGAATTGTTAGAATGATTGTGTCCACATGCAGATGTGCACACTGAAGTGTTAGAATGTGTGTGTCCCTGTGGAGGTGTGCACACTGAACTGTTAGAATGAGTGTGTCCACATGGAGTTGTGCACACTGAACTGTTAGAATGAGTGTGTCCACATGGAGGTGTGCACACTGTGACTGTTAGAATGAGTGTGCCCACATGGAGGTCTGCACAATGAACTGTTAGAATGAGTGTGTCCACATGGAGGTGTGCACACTGAACTGTTAGAATGAGTGTGCCAACCTGAAGGTGTGCACACTGAACTGTTAGAATGAGTGTGTCCACATGGAGGTGTGCACACTGAACTGTTAGAATGAGTGTGCCCACATGGAGTTGTGCACACTGAACTGTTAGAATGATTGTGTCCACATGGAGGTGTGCACACTGAACTGTTAGAATGACTGTGTCCACATGGAGGTGTGCACACTGAACTGTTAGAATGAGTGTGTCCACATGGAGGTGTGCACACTGAACTGTTAGAATGATTGTGTCCACATGGAGGTGAGCACACTGAACTGTTAGAATGATTGTGTCCACATGCAGTTGTGCACACTGAAGTGTTAGAATGAGTGTGTCCCTGTGGAGGTGTGCACACTGAACTGTTAGAATGAGTGTGTCCACATGGAGGTGTGCACACTGAACTGTTAGAATGAGTGTGTCCACATGGAGGTGTGCACACTGAACACTTAGAATGTGTGTGTCCACATGGAGGTATGCACACTGAACTGTTAGAATGAGTGTGCCCACATGGAGGTGTGCACACTGAACTGTTAGAATGAGTGTGCCCACATGGAGTTGTGCACACCTAAATGTTAGAATGATTGTGTCCACATGGAGGTGTGCACACTGAAATGTTAGAATGAGTGTGTCCACATGGAGGTGTGCACACTGAACTGTTAGAATGAGTGTGCCCACATGGAGTTGTGCACACTGAACTGTTAGAATGATTGTGTCCACATGGAGGTGAGCACACTGAATTGTTAGAATGATTGTGTCCACATGCAGATGTGCACACTGAAGTGTTAGAATGTGTGTGTCCCTGTGGAGGTGTGCACACTGAACTGTTAGAATGAGTGTGTCCACATGGAGGTGTGCACACTGAACTGTTAGAATGAGTGTGTCCACATGGAGGTGTGCACACTGAACTGTTAGAATGAGTGTGCCCACATGGAGGTCTGCACAATGAACTGTTAGAATGAGTGTGTCCACATGGAGGTGTGCACACTGAACTGTTAGAATGAGTGTGCCAACCTGAAGGTGTGCACACTGAACTGTTAGAATGAGTGTGTCCACATGGAGGTGTGCACACTGAACTGTTAGAATGAGTGTATCCACATGGAGGTGTGCACACTGAACTGTTAGAATGATTGTGCCCACATGGAGGTGTGCACACTGAAATGTTAGAATGAGTGTGTCCCTGTGGAGGTGTGCACACTTAACTGTTAGAATGAGTGTGCCCACATGGAGGTGTGCACACTGAACTTTTAGAATGAGTGTGTCCACATGGAGGTGTGCACACTGAACTGTTAGAATGAGTGTGCCCACATGGAGGTGTGCACACTGAACTGTTAGAATGAGTCTGCCCACATGGAGGTGTGCACACTGAACTGTTAGAATGATTGTGTCCACATGGAGGTGTGCACACTGAACTGTTAGAATGAGTGTGTCCACATGGAAGTGTGCACACTGAACTGTTAGAATGAGTGTGTCCACATGGAGGTGTGCACACTGAACTGTTAGAATGAGTGTGTCCACATGGAGGTGTGCACACTGAACTGTTAGAATGAGTGTGCCCACATGGAGGTCTGCACAATGAACTGTTAGAATGAGTGTGTCCACATGGAGGTGTGCACACTGAACTGTTAGAATGAGTGTGCCAACCTGAAGGTGTGCACACTGAACTGTTAGAATGAGTGTGCCCACATGGAGGTGTTCACACTGAACTGTTACAATGAGTGTGTCCACATGGAGGTGTGCACACTGAACTGTTAGAATGAGTGTGCCCACATGGAGGTGTGCACACTGAACTGTTAGAATGAGTGTGTCCACATGGAGGTGTGCACACTGAACTGATAGAATGAGTGTATCCACATGGAGGTGTGCACACTGAACTGTTAGAATGAGTCGGCCCACATGGAGGTGTGCACACTGAACTGTTAGAATGAGTGTGTCCACATGGAGGTGTGCACACTGAACTGTTAGAATGAGTGTGTCCACATGGAAGTGTGCACACTGAACTGTTAGAATGAGTGTGCCCACATGCAGGTGTGCACACTGAACTGTTAGAATGAGTGTGTCCACATGGAGGTGTGCACACTGAACTGTTAGAATGAGTGTATCCCTGTAGAGGTGTGCAACTGAACTGTTATAAAGAGTGTGCCCACATGGAGGTGTGCACACTGAACTGTTAGAATGAGTGTTCCACATGGTGGTGTGCACACTGAACTGTTAGAATGAGTGTATCCCTGTGGAGGTGTGCACACAGAACTGTTAGAATGAGTGTGCCCACATGGAGGTGTGCACACTGAACTGTTAGAATGAGTGTGTCCACATGGAGGTGTGCACACTGAACTGTTAGAATGAGTGTGCCCACATGGAGGTGTGCACAATGAACTGTTAGAATGAGTGTGTCCACATGGAGGTGTGCACACTGATCTGTTAGAATGAGTGTGCCCACATGGAGGTGTGCACAGTGAACTGTTAGAATGAGTGTGTCCACATGGATGTGTGCACACTGAACTGTTAGAATGAGTGTGTCCACATGGAGTTTTGCACACTGAACTGTTAGAATGAGTGTGCCCACATGGAGGTGTGCACACTGAACTGTTAGAATGAGTGTGTCCGCATGGAGGTGTGCACACTGAACTGTTAGAATGTGTACACATGGAGGTGTGCACACTGAAATGTTAGAATGAGTGTGTCCACATGGAGGTGTGCACACTGAACTGTTAGAATGAGTGTGTCCACATGGAGGTGTGCACACTGAATTGTTAGAATGTGTCCACATGGAGGTGTGCACACTGAACTGTTAGAATGATTGTGTCCACATGGAGGTGTGCACACTGAACTGTTAGAATGAGTGTGTCCCTCTCTAGGTGTGCACACTGAACTGTTAGAATGATTGTGTCCACATGCAGGTGTGCACACTGAACTGTTAGAATGAGTGTGTCCACATGGAGGTGTGCACACTGAACTGTTAGAATGATTGTGTCCACATGGAGGTGTGCACACAGAACTGTTAGAATGAGTGTGTCCCTGTGGAGGTGTGCACACTGAAATGTTAGAATGAGTGTGTCCACATGGACGTGTGCACACTGAACTGTTAGAATGACTGTGCCCACATGGAGTTGGGCACACTGAACTGTGAGAATGACTGTGTCGACATGGAGGTGTGCACACTGAACTGTTAGAATGACTCTGTCCTCATGGAGTTGTGCACACTGAACTGTTAGAATGAGTGTGTCCACATGGAGGTGTGCACACTGAACTGTTAGAATGAGTGTGTCCACATGGAGGTATGCACACTGAACTGTTAGAATGAGTGTGCCCACATGGAGGTGTGCACACTGAACTGTTAGAATGAGTGTGCCCACATGGAGTTGTGCACACTGAACTGTTAGAATGATTGTGTCCACATGGAGGTGTGCACACTGAACTGTTAGAATGACTGTGTCCACATGGATGTGTGCACACTGAACTGTTAGAATGAGTGTGCCCACATGGAGTTGTGCACACTGAACTGTTAGAATGATTGTGTCCACATGGAGGTGAGCACACTGAACTGTTAGAATGATTGTGTCCACATGCAGTTGTGCACACTGAAGTGTTAGAATGAGTGTGTCCACATGGAGTTGTGCACACTGAACTGTTAGAATGATTGTGTCCACATGGAGGTGAGCACACTGAACTGTTAGAATGATTGTGTCCACATGCAGTTGTGCACACTGAAGTGTTAGAATGAGTGTGTCCCTGTGGAGGTGTGCACACTGAACTGTTAGAATGAGTGTGTCCACATGGAGGTGTGCACACTGAACTGTTAGAATGAGTGGGTCCACATGGAGGTGTGCACACTGAACTGTTAGAATGAGTGTGCCCACATGGAAGTCTGCACAATGAACTGTTAGAATGAGTGTGTCCACATGGAGGTGTGCACACTGAACTGTGAGATTGAATGTGCCAACCTGAAGGTGTGCACACTGAACTGTTAGAATGAGTGTGTCCACATGGAGGTGTGCACACTGAACTGTTAGAATGAGTGTATCCACAAGGAGGTGTGCACACTGAACTGTTAGAATGAGTGTGCCCACATGGAGGTGTGCACACTGAAATGTTAGAATGAGTGTGTCCCTGTGGAGGTGTGCACACTGAACTGTTAGAATGAGTGTGCCCACATGGAGGTGTGCACACTGAACTGTTAGAATGAGTGTGTCCACATGGAGGTGTGCACACTGAACTGTTAGAATGAGTGTGCCCACAAGGAGGTGTGCACACTGAACTGTTAGAATGAGTGTGTCCACATGGAGGTGTGCACACTGAACTGTTAGAATGAGTGTATCCACATGGAGGTGTGCACACTGAACTGTTAGAATGAGTCTGCCCACATAGAGGTGTGCACACTGAACTGTTAGAATGAGTGTGTCCACATGGAGGTGTGCACAATGAACTGTTAGAATGAGTGTGTCCACATGGAATTATGCACACTGAACTGTTAGAATGAGTGTGCCCACATGGAGGTGTGCACACTGAACTGTTAGAATGAGTGTGTCCACATGGAGTTGTGCACACTGAACTGTTAGAATGAGTGTATCCCTGTAGAGGTGTGCAACTGAACTGTTAGAAAGAGTGTGCCCACATGGAGGTGTGCACACTGAACTGTTAGAATGAGTGTGTCCACATGGTGGTGTGCACACTGAACTGTTAGAATGAGTGTATCCCTGTGGAGGTGTGCACACAGAACTGTTAGAATGAGTGTGCCCACATGGAGGTGTGCACACTGAACTGTTAGAATGAGTGTGTCCACATGGAGGTGTGCACACTGAACTGTTAGAATGAGTGTGCCCACATGGAGGTGTGCACAATGAACTGTTAGAATGAGTGTGTCCACATAGAGGTGTGCACAATGATCTGTTAGAATGAGTGTGCCCACATGGAGGTGTGCACATTGAACTGTTAGAATGAGTGTGCCCACATGGAGGTGTGCACACTGAACTGTTACAATGAGTGTGTCCCTGTGGAGGTGTGCACACTGAACTGTTAGAATGACTGTCCACATGGAGGTGTGCACACTGAACTGTTAGAATGAGTGTCCCCACAGGGAGATGTGCACACTGAACTGTTAGAATGAGTGTGTCCACATGGAGGTGTGCACACTGAACTGTTAGAATGAGTGTGTCCCTGTGTAGGTGTGCACACTGAACTGTTAGAATGAGTGTGTCCACATGGAGGTGTGCACACTGAACTGTTAGAATGAGTGTGTCCCTCTGGAGGTGTGCACACTGAACTGTTAGAATGATTATGTCCACATGGAGGTGTGCATACTGAACTGTTAGAATGAGTGTGATCGCATGGAGGTGTGCACGCTGAACTGTTAGAATGAGTGTGTCCACATGGAGGTGTGCACACTGAACTGTTAGAATGAGTGTGTCCCTCTGGAGGTGTGCACACTGAACTGTTAGAATGATTATGTCCACATGGAGGTGTGCATCCTGAACTGTTAGAATGAGTGTGATCGCATGGAGGTGTGCACGCTGAACTGTTAGAATGAGTGTGTCCACATGGAGGTGTGCACCCTGAACTTTTAGAATGAGTGTGTCCACATGGAGGTGTGCACACTGAACTGTTAGCATGAGTGTGTCAACATGGAGGTGCGCACACTGAACTGTTAGAATGAGTGTCCACATGGAGGTGTGCACACCGAAGTGTTAGAATTTGTCCACATGGAGGTGTGCACACTGAATAGTTAGAATGAGTGTGTCCACATGGAGGTGTGCACACTGAACTCTTAGAATGATTGTGTCCACATGGAAGTGTGCACACTGAACAGTTAGAATGACTGTGCCCACATGGAGGTGTGCACACTGAACTGTTAGAATGACTGTGTAGACATGGAGGTGTGCATATTGAACTGTTAGAATGAGTGTGTCCCTGTGGAGGTGTGCACACTGAACTGTTAGAATGATTGTGTCCACATGGACGTGTGCACACTGAACTGTTAGAATGACTGTGTAGACATGGAGGTGTGCACATTCAACTGTTAGAATGAGTGTGCCCACATGGAGGTGGCACACTGAACTGTTAGAATGAGTGTGTCCCTGTGGAGGTGTGCACACTGAAATGTTAGAATGAATGTGTCCACATAGAGGTGTGCACACTGAACTGCTAGAATGATTGTGTCCACATGCAGGTGTGCACACTGAACTGTTAGAATGAGTGTGTCCCTGTTGAGGTGTGCACACTGAACTGTTAGAATGATTGTGTCCACATGGAGGTGTGCACACTGAACTGTTAGAATGAGTGTGTCCCTGTGGAGTTGTGCACACTGAAATGTTACAATGAATGTGTCCACATGGACGTGTGCACACGGAAATGTTAGAATGACTGTGTAGACATGGAGGTGTGCACATTGAACTGTTAGAATGAGTGTGCCCACATGGAGGTGTGCACACTGAACTGTTACAATGAGTGTGTCCCTGTGGAGGTGTGCACACTGAACTGTTAGAATGACTGTCCACATGGAGGTGTGCACACTGAACTGTTAGAATGAGTGTCCCCACAGGGAGATGTGCACACTGAACTGTTAGAATGAGTGTGTCCACATGGAGGTGTGCACACTGAACTGTTAGAATGAGTGTGTCCCTGTGTAGGTGTGCACACTGAACTGTTAGAATGAGTGTGTCCACATGGAGGTGTGCACACTGAACTGTTAGAATGAGTGTGTCCCTCTGGAGGTGTGCACACTGAACTGTTAGAATGATTATGTCCACATGGAGGTGTGCATACTGAACTGTTAGAATGAGTGTGATCGCATGGAGGTGTGCACGCTGAACTGTTAGAATGAGTGTGTCCACATGGAGGTGTGCACCCTGAACTTTTAGAATGAGTGTGTCCACATGGAGGTGTGCACACTGAACTGTTAGCATGAGTGTGTCAACATGGAGGTGCGCACACTGAACTGTTAGAATGAGTGTGCCCACATGGAGGTGTGCACACTGAACTGTTAGAATGAGTGTGTCCACATGGAGGTGTGCACACTGAACTGTTAGAATGAGTGTGTCCACATGGAAGTGTGCACACTGAACTGTTAGAATGAGTGTGCCCACATGGAGGTGTGCACAGTGAACTGTTAGAATGAGTGTGTCCACATGGAGGTGTGCACACTGAACTGTTAGAATGAGTGTGTCCACATGGAGTTGTGCACTCTGAACTGTTAGAATGAGTGTGCCCACATGGAGGTGTGCACACTGAACTGTTAGAATGAGTGTGTCCACATGGAGGTGTGCACACTGAACTGTTAGAATGAGTGTGTCCACATGGAGGTGTGCACACTGAACTGTTAGAATGTGTCCACATGGAGGTGTGCACACTGAACTGTTAGAATGATTGTGTCCACATGGAGGTGTGCACACTGAACTGTTAAAATGACTGTGCCCACATGTAGGTGTCCACACTGAACTGTTAGAATGAGTGTGTCGACATGGAGGTGTGCACACTGAAATGT
>NW_026736458.1:0-69695 GCF_949786415.1 Peromyscus eremicus
GACAGAAGAGGAGCTACTGTTCTTGTCAATTTCCTAAGCAGAGTTGAACTAGATATGGCCCGTGTGTGTAGGAAGCACAGTTCGTTTGTTCTGATCATGCTCACTGTTCTGGCCCTATAGGAAATACAGTAGAGTAGAAGAGTTCTCTTTTCTCAAAAGCAGAGTGTGTTTTTTGTAAGGCAAGCTAGTGTTTGTTTCCCAATCCTAAATGGAGTTGAATCCCATGCAGTTTCTGGTCCTACGAGCAAGAGTTGTTTTCTGGTAATAAGAGTCACTATGTTGTTCCCATTGTCATACGCAGGGCAAATAGCACTGGTGTCTGTTCCCAGCATGTGTAGTGTATTGGACTGAAGAGGAGCTACTGTTCTTGTCAGTTTCCTACGCAGAGTTGAACTAGATATGGCCCGAGTGTGTAGGAAGTACAGTTCTTTTGTTCTGAGCAAGCTGACTATTCGGACAACATAGGAAACACAGTAGAGTAGAATAGTGCCCTTTTCACAAAAGCAGAGTGTGTTTCCTGTAAGGCAATCTAGCGTTTGTTTCCCAGTACTAAATGGAGTTGAATCACATGCAGTTTCTGGTCCTATGAGCAAGAGTTGTTTTCTCGTAAGAAGAGTCACTATTGTGCTCCCATTGTCATACACAGGCAAATAGCACTGGCGTCTGTTCTCAGCATGTACAGTGTATTGGACTGAAGAGGATCTACTGTTCTTGTCAGTTTCCTAAGTAGAATTGAACTAGATATGGCCCGTGTGTGTAGTAAGCACAGTTCTTTTGATCTGAGAAAGCTCACTATTCTGGCCCTATAGGAAACACAGTAGAGTAGAAGAGTGCTCTTTTCTAAAAAGCAGAGTGTGTTTCTTGTAAGGCGAGCTAGCGTTTGTTTCCCAGTCCTAAATGGAGTTGAGTCACATTCAGTTTGCAGTCCTACGAGCAAGAGTTGTTTTCTGGTAAGAAGAGTCACTAATGCGCTCCCATTGCCATACACAGTGCAAAGAGCACTCCTGTCTGTTCCCAGCAAGTACAGTGTATTGGACTGAAGAGGAGCTACTGTTCTTGTCAGTTTCTTAAGCAGAGTTGAACTAGATATGGCCCGTGTGTGTACTAAGTACAGTTCTTCTGTTCTGAGCAAGCTCCCTGTTCTTACCCCATAGGAAACACAGTAGAGTAGAAGGGTGCTCTTTTCTCAAAAGTAGAGTGTGTTTCTTGTAAGGAGAGCTAGTGTTTGTTTCCCAGTCAGAAAAGGAGTTGAATCCCATGCAGTTTCTGTTCGTACCAGCAATAGTTTTTTTCTGGAGAGTCACTATTTTGCTCCCTTTGCCATAAAAAGTGCAAATAGCACTCGCGTCTCTTCCCAGCAAGTACAGTGTATTGGACTGAAGAGGAGCCTCTGTTCTTGTCAGTTTCCTAAGCAGAGTTGAACTAGATATGGCCCGTGTGTGTAGGAAGCACAGTTCTTTGTTCTGAGCAAGCTCACTGTTCTGTCTTTATAGGAAAGACAGTAGAGTAGAAGAGTGCTCTTTTCTCAAAAGCAGAGAGTGTTTCTTGTAAGGCGAGCTAGCGTTTGTTTCCCAGTCCTAAATGGAGTTGAATCCCATACAGTTTCTGGTCCTACGAGCAAGAGTTGTTTTCTAATAAGAAGAGTCATTATTGCACTCCCATTTCATACACAGGGCAAATAGCACTGGCGTCGGTTCCCAGCATGTACAGTGTATTGGACTGAAGAGGATCTACTGTTCTTGTCAGTTTCCGAACAAAATTGAACTAGATATGGCCCGTGTGTGTAGGAAGCACAGTTCTTTTGTTCTGAGCAAGCTCACTGTTCTGGCCCTATAGGAAACACAGTGGAGTAGAAGAGTGCTCTTTTCTTAAAAGCAGAGTGTGTTTCTCGTAAGGCGAGCTAGTGTTTGTTTCCCAGTCCTAAATGGAGTTGAATCACATGCAGTTTCTGGTCCTACAAGCAAGAGTTGTTTTCTGGTAAGAAGAAGCACTATTGTGCTCCCATTGCCATACACAGTGCAAATAGCACTCGCGTCTGTTCCCAGCAAGGACAGTGTATTGGACTGAAGAGGTGCTACTGTTCTTGTCAGTTTCCTAAGCTGAGTTGCACTAGATATGGCCCGTGTGTGTAGGAAGCACAGTTCTTTTGTTCTGAGCAATCTCACTGTTCTGGCCCATAAGAAACACAGTAGAGTAGAATAGTGCTTTTTTCTCAAAAGCAGAGTGTGTTTCTTGTAAGGCGAGCTAGCGTTTGTTTCCCAGTCCTAAATGGAGTTGAATCACATGCAGTTTCTGGTCCTATGACCAAGAGCTGTTTTCTGGTAAGAAGAGTCACTATTGCGCTCACATTGTCATACACAGGGCAAATAGCACTGGCGTCTGTTCCCAGCACGTACAGTTTATTGGACTGAAATGGATCTACTGTTCTTGTCAGTTTCCTAAGCAGAATTGAACTAGATATGGCCGTGTGTGTAGGAAGCACAGTTCTTTTGTTCTTAGCAAGCTCTCTTTTCTGGCCCAATAGGAAAGTAGAGTAGAAGAATGCTCTTTTCTCAAAAGCAGAGTGTGTTTATTGTAAGGCGAGCTAGCGTTTGTTTCCCAGTCCTAAATGGAGTTGAATCACATGCAGTTTCTGGTCCTACGAGCCAGAGTTGTGTTCTGGTACGAAGAGTCACTATTGCGCTACCATTGTCATACACAGTGCAAATAGCACTCGCGTCTGCTCCCAGGAAGTACAGTGTATTGGACTGAAGACAATCTACTGTTCTTGTCAGATTCCTAAGCAGAATTGAACTAGATATGGCCCGTGTGTGTAGGAAGCACAGTTCTTTTGTTCTGAGCAAGCTCACTGTTCGAACCCCATAGGAAACACAGTTGAGTAGAAGACTGCTCTTTTCTCAAAAGCAGAGAGTGTTTCTTGTAAGGCAAGCTAGTGTTTGTTTCCCAGTCAGAAAAGGATTTGAATCCCATGCAGTTTCTGGTCCTACAAGCAAAAGTTTTTTTCTGGAGAGTCACTGTTGTGCTTCCTTTGCCTTAAAAAGTGCAAATAGCACTCGCGTCTCTTCCCAGCAAGTACAGTGTATTGGACTGAAGAGGAGCTACTGTTCTTGTCAGTTTCCTAAGCAAAGTTGAACTAGATATGGCCCGTGTGTGTAGGAAGCACAGTTCTTTTGTTCTGAGCAAGCTCACTGTTCTGGCCCTGTAGGAAACACAGTAGAGTAGAAGAGTGCTCTTTTCTCAAAAGCAGAGTGTGTTTCTTGTAAGGCGAGCTAGTGTTTGTTTCCCAGTCAGAAATGGAGTTGAATCCCATGCAGTTTCTGGTCCTAGGAGCAAGAGTTGTTTTCTTTTAAAGAAAGTAACTATTGAGCTCCCATTGCATTACACAGTACAAATAGCACTCGCGTGTGTTCCCAGCAAGTACAGTGTATTGGACTGAAGAGGATCTACTGTTCTTGTGAGTTTCCTAAGCAGAGTTGAACTAGATAGGGCCCGTGTGTGTAGGAAGCACAGTTCTTTTGTTCTGAGCAAGCTCACTGTTCTAATTCCTGAAAACACAGTAGAGTAGAAGAGTGCTCTTTTCTCAAAAGCAGAGTGTGTTTCTTGTAAGGCGAGCTAGCATATCTTTCCCAGTCCTAAATGGAGTTGAGTCACACTAAGTTTGTGGTCCAATGAGAGCAAGAGTTGTTTTCTGGTAAGAAGAGTCACTATTGCGCTACCATTGCCATACACAGTCCAAATAGCACTCGCGTCTGTTCCCAGCAAGTACAGTGTATTGGACTGAAGAGGAGCCACTGTTCTTGTCAGTTTTAAAAGCAGAGTTGAACGAGATACGGCCCGTGTGTGTAGGAAGCACAGTTCTTTGTTCTGAGCAAGCTCACTGTTCGGACCCCATAGGAAACACAATAGAGTAGAAGAGTGCTCTTTTCTCAAAAGCAGAGTGTGTTTCTTGTAAGGCGAGCTAGTGTTTGTTTCCCAGTCCTAAATGGAGTTGAATCCCATGCAGTTTCTGGTCCTACGAGCAAGAGTTGTTTTCTGGTAAGAAGAGGAACTATTGTTCCCATTGCCATACACAGTGCAAATAGCACTCGCGTCTGTTCAAAGCAAGTACAGTGTATTGGACAGAAGAGGAGCTACTGTTCTTGTCAATTTCCTAAGCAGAGTTGAACTAGATATGGCCCGTGTGTGTAGGAAGCACAGTTCGTTTGTTCTGATCATGCTCACTGTTCTGGCCCTATAGGAAATACAGTAGAGTAGAAGAGTTCTCTTTTCTCAAAAGCAGAGTGTGTTTTTTGTAAGGCAAGCTAGTGTTTGTTTCCCAATCCTAAATGGAGTTGAATCCCATGCAGTTTCTGGTCCTACGAGCAAGAGTTGTTTTCTGGTAATAAGAGTCACTATGTTGTTCCCATTGTCATACACAGGGCAAATAGCACTGGTGTCTGTTCCCAGCATGTGTAGTGTATTGGACTGAAGAGGAGCTACTGTTCTTGTCAGTTTCCTACGCAGAGTTGAACTAGATATGGCCCGAGTGTGTAGGAAGTACAGTTCTTTTGTTCTGAGCAAGCTGACTATTCGGACAACATAGGAAACACAGTAGAGTAGAATAGTGCCCTTTTCACAAAAGCAGAGTGTGTTTCCTGTAAGGCAATCTAGCGTTTGTTTCCCAGTACTAAATGGAGTTGAATCACATGCAGTTTCTGGTCCTATGAGCAAGAGTTGTTTTCTGGTAAGAAGAGTCACTATTGTGCTCCCATTGTCATACACAGGCAAATAGCACTGGCGTCTGTTCTCAGCATGTACAGTGTATTGGACTGAAGAGGATCTACTGTTCTTGTCAGTTTCCTAAGTAGAATTGAACTAGATATGGCCCGTGTGTGTAGTAAGCACAGTTCTTTTGATCTGAGAAAGCTCACTATTCTGGCCCTATAGGAAACACAGTAGAGTAGAAGAGTGCTCTTTTCTAAAAAGCAGAGTGTGTTTCTTGTAAGGCGAGCTAGCGTTTGTTTCCCAGTCCTAAATGGAGTTGAGTCACAAGCAGTTTTTGGTCATACGAGCAAGAGTTGTTTTCTGGTAAGAAGAGTCACTATTGCTCTCCCATTGACATACACAGTGCAAATAGCACTCGCGTCTGTTCCCAGCAAAAACAGTGTATTGGACTGAAGAAGAGCTACTGTTCTTGTCAGTTTCCTAAGTAGAACTGAACTTGATATGGCCCGTGTGTGTAGGAAGCACAGTTCTTTTGTTCTCAGCAAGCTCACTGTTCTGGCCCTATAGGAACCACAGTAGAGTAGAAGAGTGCTCTTTTCTCAAAAGCAGAGTGTGTTTCTTGTAAGGCGAGCTAGCGTTTGTTTCCCAGTCCTAAATGGAGTTAAGTCACATTCAGTTTGCAGTACTACGAGCAAGAGTTGTTTTCTGGTAAGAAGAGTCACTAATGCGCTCCCATTGCCATACACAGTGCAAAGAGCACTCGTGTCTGTTCCCAGCAAGTACAGTGTATTGGACTGAAGAGGAGCTACTGTTCTTGTCAGTTTCTTAAGCAGAGTTGAACTAGATATGGCCCGTGTGTGTACTAAGTACAGTTCTTCTGTTCTGAGCAAGCTCCCTGTTCGGACCCCATAGGAAACACAGTAGAGTAGAAGGGTGCTCTTTTCTCAAAAGCAGAGTGTGTTTCTTGTAAGGCGAGCTAGTGTTTGTTTCCCAGTCAGAAAAGGAGTTGAATCCCATGCAGTTTCTGTTCGTACCAGCAATAGTTTTTTTCTGGAGAGTCACTATTGTGCTCCCTTTGCCATAAAAAGTGCAAATAGCACTCGCGTCTCTTCCCAGCAAGTACAGTGTATTGGACTGAAGAGGAGCCTCTGTTCTTGTCAGTTTCCTAAGCAGAGTTGAACTAGATATGGCCCGTGTGTGTAGGAAGCACAGTTCTTTGTTCTGAGCAAGCTCACTGTTCTGTCTTTATAGGAAAGACAGTAGAGTAGAAGAGTGCTCTTTTCTCAAAAGCAGAGTGTGTTTCTTGTAAGGCGAGCTAGCGATTGTTTCCCAGTCCTAAATGGAGTTGAATCCCATACAGTTTCTGGTCCTACGAGCAAGAGTTGTTTTCTAATAAGAAGAGTCATTATTGCACTCCCATTTCATACACAGGGCAAATAGCACTGGCGTCGGTTCCCAGCATGTACAGTGTATTGGACTGAAGAGGATCTACTGTTCTTATTAGTTTCCTAAGCAGAATTGAACTAAATATGGCCCGTGTGTGTAGGAAGCACAGTTCTTTTGTTCTGAGCAAGCTCACTGTTCTGGCCCTGTAGGAAACACAGTAGAGTTGAAGAGTGCTCTTTTCTCAAAAGCAGAGTGTGTTTCTTGTAAAGCGAGCTAGTGTTTGTTTCCCAGTCAGAAATGGAGTTGAATCCCATGCAGTTTCTGGTCCTAGGAGCAAGAGTTGTTTTCTGGTAAGGAATGTCACTATTGCGCTCCCATTGCATTACACAGTGCAAACAGCACTCGCCTGTGTTCTTAGCAAGTACAGTGTATTGGACTGAAGAGGAGCTACTGTTCTTGTCAGTTTCCTAAGCAGAGTTGAACTAGATATTTCCCATGTGTGTAGGAAGCACAGTTCTTTTTTCTGAGCAAGCTCACTGTTCGGACCCATAGGAAACACAGAAGAGTAGAAGAGTGCTCTTTTCTCAAAAGCAGAGTGTGTTTCTTGTAAGGCGAGGTAGCGTTAGTTTCCCAGTCCTAAATGGATTTGAGTCACATGCAGTTTCTGGTCCTACGAGCAAGAGTTGTTTTCTGGTAAGAAGAGTCACTATTGTGCTCCCATTGTCATACACAGGGCAAATAGCACTGGTGTCGGTTCCCAGCATGTACAGTGTATTGGACTGAAGAGGATCTACTGTTCTTCTCAGTTTCCTAAGCAGAATTGAACTAGATATGGCCGTGTGTGTAGGAAGCACAGTTCTTTTGTTCTGAGCAAACACACTGTTCTGGCCCTATAGGAAACACAGTAGAGTAGAAGAGTACTCTTTTCTCAAAAGCAGAGTGTGGTTCTTGTAAGGCGAGCTAGTGTTTGTTTCCCAGTCCTAAATGGAGATGAATCACATGCAGATTCTGGTCCTACAAGCAAGAGTTGTTTTCTGGTAAAGAAAGTAACTTTTCGCTCCCATTGCATTACACAGTACAAATAGCACTCGCGTGTGTTCCCACCAAGTACAGTGTATTGGACTGAAGAGGATCTACTGCTCTTGTCAGTTTCCTAAGCAGAGTTGAACTAGATATGGCCCGTGTGTAGGAAGCACATTTCTTTTGTTCTGAGCAAGCTCACTGTTTTGACCCCAGAAAACACAGTAGAGTAGAAGAGTGCTCTTTTCTCAAAAGCAGAGTGTGTTTCTTGTAAGGCGAGCTAGCGTTTGTTTCCCAGTCCTAAATGGAGTTGAGTCACATGCAGTTTGTGGTCCTAAGAGAGCAAGAGTTGTTTTCTGGTAAGAAGAGTCACTATTGAGCTCCCATTGCCTTACACAGTGCAAAAGCACTCGTGTCTGTTTCCAGCAAGTACAGTGTATTGGACTGAAGAGGATCTACTGTTCTTGTCAGTTTTCTAAGCAGAATTGAACTAGGTATGGCCCGTGTGTGTAGGAAGCACAGTTCTTTTGTTCTGAGCAAGCTCAGTGTTCGTACCCCATAGGAAACACAGTATAGTAGAAGAGTGCTTATTTCTCAAAAGCAGAGTGTGTTTCTTGTAAGGCGAGCTTGCTTTTGTTTCCCAGTCAGAAATGGAGTTGAATCCCATGCAGTTTCTGGTCCTATGAGCAAGAGTTGTTTTCTGGTAAGAAGAGTCACTATTGCGCTACCATTGCCATACACAGTGCAAATAGCTCTTGCGTCTGTTCCCAGCAAGTACAGTTTACTGGACTGAAGAGGATCTACTCTTCTTGTCAGTTTCCTAAGCAGAGTTGAACTAGATATGTCCCGTGTGTAGGAAGCAAAGTACTTTTGTTCTGAGCAAGCTCACTGTTCGGACCCCATAAGAAACACAGTACAGTAGAAGAGTGCTCTTTTCTCAAAAGCAGAGTGTGTTTCTTATAAGGCAAGGTAGCGTTTGTTTCCCAGTCCTAAATGGAGTTGAGTCACATGCAGTTGATGGTCCTATGAGCAAAGTTGTTTTCTTTTAAAGAAAGTAACTATTGCGCTCCCATTGCATTACACTGTACAAATAGCACTCGCGTGTGTTCATAGCAAGTACAGTGTATTGGACAGAAGAGGAGCTACTGTTCTTGTCAGTTTCCTAAGCAGAGTTGAACTAGATATGGCCCGTGTGTGTAGTAAGCACAGTTCTTTTGTTCTGAGCAAGCTCACTGTTCTGACCCCAGAAAACACAGAAGAGTAGAAGAGTGCTCTTTTCTCAAAAGCAGAGTGTGTTTCTTGTAAGGCGAGCTAGCGTTTGTTTCCCAGTCTTAAATGGAGTTGAGTCACATGAAGTTTGTGGTCCTATGAGAGCAAGAGTTGTTTTCTGGTAAGAAGAGTCACTATTGCGCTCTTTGCCATACACAGCCCAAATAGCACTCGCGTATGTTCCCAGCAAGAACAGTGTATTGGACTGAAGAGGAGCTACTGTTCTTGTCAATTTTAAAAGCAGAGTTGAACGAGATATGGCCCGTGTGTATAGGAAGCACTGTTCTTTTGTTCTGAGCAAGCTCACTGATGGGACCCCATAGGAAACACAGTAGAGTAGAAGAGTGCTCTTTTCTCAAAAGCAGAGTGTGTTTCTCGTAAGGCGAGCAAGTGTTTGTTTCCCAGTCCTAAATGGAGTAGAATCCCATGCAGTTTCCGGTCCTACGAGCAAGAGTTGTTTTCTGGTAAGAAGAGGAACTACTGTGCTCCCATTGCCATACACAGTGCAAATAGCACTAGTGTCTGTTCCCAGCAAGTACAGTGTATTGGAATGAAGAGGACCTACTGTTCTTGTCAGTTTCCTAAGCAGAGTTGAACTAGATATGGCCCGTGTGTGTAGGAAGCACAGTTCTTTTGTTCTGAGCAAGCTAACTGTTCTGGCCCAAAAGAAACACAGTAGGGTAGAAGAGTGCTCTTTTCTCAAAAGCAGAGTGTGTTCCTTATAAGGCGAGCTAGCGTTTGTTTCCCAGTCCTAAATGGAGTTGAGTCACATGCAGTTTATGTTCCTATGAGCAAGAGTTGTTTTCTGGTAAGGAAAGTCACTATTGTGTTCCCATTGCCATACACAGTACAAATAGCACTCGCGTCTGTTCCTAGCAAGTAAAGTGTATTGGACTGAAGAGGAGACTCTTCTTGTCAGTTTCCTAAGCAGAATTGAACTAGATATGGCCGTGTGTGTAGGAAGCACAGTTCTTTTGTTCTGAGCAAGCTCACTCTTCGGACCCCATAAGAAACACAGTAGAGTAGAAGAGTGCTCTTTTCTCAAAAGCAGAGTGTGTTTCCTGTAAGGCGAGCTAGTGTTTGTTTCCCAGTCCTAAATGGAGTTGAATCCCATGCAGTTTCTGGTCCTATGAGCAAGAGTTGTTTTCTGGTAAGAAGAGTCACTATTGCGCTACCATTGCCATACACAGTGCAAATAGCACTCGCGTCTGTTCCCAGCAAGTACAGTGTATTGGACTGAAGAGGAGCTACTGTTCTTGGCAGTTTCCTAAGCAGAGTTCAACTAGATATGGCCCGTGTGTGTAGGAAGCACAGTTCTTTTGTTCTGGGCAAGCTCACTGTTCTGACCCCAGAAAACACAGCATAGTAGAAGAGTGCTCTTTTCTCAAAAGCAGAGCGTGTTTCTTGTAAGGCGAGCTAGCGTTTGTTTCCCAGTCCTAAATGGAGTTGAGTCACATGCAGTTTGTGGTCCTAAGAGCAAGAGTTGTTTTCTGGTAAGAAGAGTCACTATTGAGCTCCCATTGCCATGCACAGGGTAAATAGCACTGGCATCTGTTCCCTTCATGTACAGTGCATTGGACAGAAGAGGATCTACTGTTCTTGTCAGTGTCCTAAGCCGAGTTGAACTAGATATGTCTCCTGTGTGTAGGAAGCACAGTTCTATTGTTCTGAGCAAGCTCACTGTTCTGGCCCTATAGGAAACACAGTAGAGTAGAAGAGTGTTCTTTTCCCAAAAGCAGAGTGTGTTTCTTGTAAGGCGAGCTAGCGTTTGTTTCCCAGTCCTAAATGGAGTTGAATCACATGCAGATTCTGTTCCTACGAGCAAGAGTTGTTTTCTGGTAAGAAGAGTCACTATTGCGCTCCCATTGTCATACACAGTGCAAATAGCACTCACGTCTGCTCCCAGCAAGTACAGTGTATTGGACTGAAGACGATCTACTGTTCTTGTCAGTTTCCTAAGCAGAGTTGAACTAGATATGTCTCCTGTGTGTAGGAAGCACAGTTCTATTGTTCTGAGCAAGCTCACTATTCGGACCCAATAAAAAAACACAGTAGAGTAGAAGAGTGCTCTTTTTTCAAATGCAGAGTGTGTTTCTTGTAAGGCGAGATAGTGTTTGTTTTCCAGTCCTAAATGGAGATGAATCACATGCAGATTCTGGTCCTACAAGCAAGAGTTGTTTTCTGGTAAAGAAAGTAACTTTTGCGCTCCCATTGCATTACACAGTACAAATAGCACTCGTGTGTGTTCCCAGCAAGTACAGTGTATTGGACTGAAGAGGATCTACTGCTCTTGTCAGTTTCCTAAGCAGTGTTGAATTACATATGGCCCGTGTGTAGGAAGCACAGTTCTTTTGTTCTGAGCAAGCTCACTGTTTTGACCCCAGAAAACACAGTAGAGTAGAAGAGTGCTCTTTTCTCAAAAGCAGAGTGTGTTTCTTGTAAGGCGAGCTAGCGTTTGTTTCCCAGTCCTAAATGGAGTTGAGTCACATGCAGTTTGTGGTCCTAAGAGAGCAAGAGTTGTTTTCTGGTAAGAAGAGTCACTATTGAGCTCCCATTGCCTTACACAGTGCAAAAGCACTCGTGTCTGTTCCCAGCAAGTACAGTGTATTGGACTGAAGAGGATCTACTGTTCTTGTCAGTTTTCTAAGCAGAATTGAACTAGATATGGCCCGTGTGTGTAGGAAGCACAGTTCTTTTGTTCTGAGCAAGCTCAGTGTTCGTACGCCATAGGAAACACAGTATAGTAGAAGAGTGCTTATTTCTCAAAAGCAGAGTGTGTTTCTTGTAAGGCGAGCTTGTGTTTGTTTCCCAGTCAGAAATGGAGTTGAATCCCATGCAGTTTCTGATCCTACTAGCAAGACTTGTTTTCTGGTAAGAAGTGGAACTATTGTGCTCCCATTGCCATACACAGTGCAAATAGCACTCGCGTGTATTCCCAGCAAATACAGTGAATTGGACTGAAGAGGATCTACTGTTCTTGTCAGTTTCCTAAGCAGAGTTGAACTAGATATGGCCCTTGTGTGTAGGAAGCATAGTTCTTTTGTTCTGAGCAAGCTCACGTTTCGGACAGCATGGGAAACACAGTAGAGTAGAAGAGTGCTATTTTCTCAAAAGCAGAGTGTATTTCTTGTAAGGCGAGCTAGCATTTGTTTCCCAGTCCTAAATGGAGTTGAATCACATGCAGTTTCTGGTCCTACAAGCAAGAGTTTTTTTCTGGTAAAAAAGAGTCACTATTGAGCTCCCATTGTCATACAAAGGACAGATATCACTAGCGTCTGTTCCCAGCATGTACAGTGTATTGGACTGAAGATGATCTACTCTTCTTGTCAGTTTCCTAAGCAGAGTTGAACTAGATATGGCCCGTGTGTTTAGGAAGCATAGTTCTTTTGTTCTGAGCAAGCTCACATTTCGGACACCATAGGAAACACAGTAGAGTAGAAGAGTGTTCTTTTCTCAAAAGCAGAGTGTGTTTCTTGTAAGGCGAGCTAGTGTTTGTTTCCCAGTCAGAAATGGAGTTGAATCCCATGCAGTTTCTGGTCCTAGGAGCAAGAGTAGTTTTCTTTTAAAGAAAGTAATTATTGCGCTCCCATTGCATTACACTGTACAAAGAGCACTCGCGTGTGTTCCCAGCAAGTACAGTGTATTGGACTGAAGAGGATCTACTGTTCTTGTCAGTTTTCTAAGCAGAATTGAACTAGATATGGCCCGTGTGTGTAGGAAGCACAGTTCTTTTGTTCTGAGCAAGCTCAGTGTTCGTACCCCATAGGAAACACAGTATAGTAGAAGAGTGCTTATTTCTCAAAAGCAGAGTGTGTTTCTTGTAAGGCGAGCTTGTTTTTGTTTCCCAGTCAGAAATGGAGTTGAATCCCATGCAGTTTCTGGTCCTATGAGCAAGAGTTGTTTTCTGGTAAGAAGGGTCACTATTGTGCTACCATTGCCATACACAGTGCAAATAGCACTCGCGTCTGTTCCTAGCAAGTACAGTTTATTGACTGAAGAGGATCTACTCTTCTTGTCAGTTTCCTAAGCAGAGTTGAACTAGATATGGCCCGTGTGTGTAGGAAGCAAAGTACTTTTGTTCTGAGCAAGCTCACTGTTCGGACCCCATAAGAAACACAGTACAGTAGAAGAGTGCTCTTTTCTCAAAAGCAGAGTGTGTTTCTTATAAGGCGAGCTAGCATTTGTTTCCCATTCCTAAATGGAGTTGAGTCACATGCAGTTTATGGTCCTTTGAGCAAGAGTTTTAAAAGTAACTATTGCGCTCCCATTGCATTACACTGTACAAATAGCACTCGCGTGTGTTCCCAGCAAGTACAGTGTATTGGACAGAAGAGGAGCTACTGTTCTTGTCAGTTTCCTAAGCAGAGTTGAACTAGATATGGCCCTTGTGTGTAGGAAGCATAGTTCTTTTGTTCTGAGCAAGCTCACGTTTCGGACAGCATGGGAAACACAGTAGAGTAGAAGAGTGCTATTTTCTCAAAAGCAGAGTGTATTTCTTGTAAGGCGAGCTAGCGTTTGTTTCCCAGTCCTAAATGGAGTTGAATCACATGCAGTTTCTGGTCCTACAAGCAAGAGTTTTTTTCTGGTAAAAAAGAGTCACTATTGAGCTCCCATTGTCATACAAAGGACAGATATCACTAGCGTCTGTTCCCAGCATGTACAGTGTATTGGACTGAAGATGATCTACTCTTCTTGTCAGTTTCCTAAGCAGAGTTGAACTAGATATGGCCCGTGTGTTTAGGAAGCATAGTTCTTTTGTTCTGAGCAAGCTCACATTTCGGACACCATAGGAAACACAGTAGAGTAGAAGAGTGTTCTTTTCTCAAAAGCAGAGTGTGTTTCTTGTAAGGCGAGCTAGTGTTTGTTTCCCAGTCAGAAATGGAGTTGAATCCCATGCAGTTTCTGGTCCTAGGAGCAAGAGTAGTTTTCTTTTAAAGAAAGTAATTATTGCGCTCCCATTGCATTACACTGTACAAAGAGCACTCGCGTGTGTTCCCAGCAAGTACAGTGTATTGGACTGAAGAGGATCTACTGTTCTTGTCAGTTTTCTAAGCAGAATTGAACTAGATATGGCCCGTGTGTGTAGGAAGCACAGTTCTTTTGTTCTGAGCAAGCTCAGTGTTCGTACGCCATAGGAAACACAGTATAGTAGAAGAGTGCTTATTTCTCAAAAGCAGAGTGTGTTTCTTGTAAGGCGAGCTTGTGTTTGTTTCCCAGTCAGAAATGGAGTTGAATCCCATGCAGTTTCTGATCCTACTAGCAAGACTTGTTTTCTGGTAAGAAGTGGAACTATTGTGCTCCCATTGCCATACACAGTGCAAATAGCACTCGCGTCTGTTACTAGCAAGTAAAGCGTATTGGACTGATGAGGAGACTCTTCTTGTCAGTTTCCTAAGCAGAATTGAACTAGATATGGCCGTGTGTGTAGGAAGCACAGTTCTTTTGTTCTGAGCAAGCTCACTCTTCGGACCCCATAAGAAACACAGTAGAGTAGAAGAGTGCTCTTTTCTCAAAAGCAGAGAGTGTTTCTTGTAAGGTGAGCTAGTGTTTGTTTCCCAGTCCTAAATGGAGTTGAACCCCATGCAGTTTCTGGTCCTACGAGCAAGAGTTGTTTTCTGGTAAGAAGAGTCACTATTGCCCTCCCATTGTCATACACAGTGCAAATAGCACTCACGTCTGCTCCCAGCAAGTACAGTGTATTGGACTGAAGACGATCTACTGTTCTTGTCAGTTTCCTAAGCAGAGTTGAACTAGATATGTCTCCTGTGTGTAGGAAGCACAGTTCTATTGTTCTGAGCAAGCTCACTATTCGGACCCAATAAAAAAACACAGTAGAGTAGAAGAGTGCTCTTTTTTCAAATGCAGAGTGTGTTTCTTGTAAGGCGAGATAGTGTTTGTTTTCCAGTCCTAAATGGAGATGAATCACATGCAGATTCTGGTCCTACAAGCAAGAGTTGTTTTCTGGTAAAGAAAGTAACTTTTGCGCTCCCATTGCATTACACAGTACAAATAGCACTCGTGTGTGTTCCCAGCAAGTACAGTGTATTGGACTGAAGAGGATCTACTGTTCTTGTCAGTTTCCTAAGCAGAGTTGAACTACATATGGCCCGTGTGTAGGAAGCACAGTTCTTTTGTTCTGAGCAAGCTCACTGTTTTGACCCCAGAAAACACAGTAGAGTAGAAGAGTGCTCTTTTCTCAAAAGCAGAGTGTGTTTCTTGTAAGGCGAGCTAGCGTTTGTTTCCCAGTCCTAAATGGAGTTGAGTCACATGCAGTTTGTGGTCCTAAGAGAGCAAGAGTTGTTTTCTGGTAAGAAGAGTCACTATTGAGCTCCCATTGCCTTACACAGTGCAAAAGCACTCGTGTCTGTTCCCAGCAAGTACAGTGTATTGGACTGAAGAGGATCTACTGTTCTTGTCAGTTTTCTAAGCAGAATTGAACTAGATATGGCCCGTGTGTGTAGGAAGCACAGTTCTTTTGTTCTGAGCAAGCTCAGTGTTCGTACGCCATAGGAAACACAGTATAGTAGAAGAGTGCTTATTTCTCAAAAGCAGAGTGTGTTTCTTGTAAGGCGAGCTTGTGTTTGTTTCCCAGTCAGAAATGGAGTTGAATCCCATGCAGTTTCTGATCCTACTAGCAAGACTTGTTTTCTGGTAAGAAGTGGAACTATTGTGCTCCCATTGCCATACACAGTGCAAATAGCACTCGCGTGTGTTCCCAGCAAATACAGTGAATTGGACTGAAGAGGATCTACTGTTCTTGTCAGTTTCCTAAGCAGAGTTGAACTAGATATGGCCCTTGTGTGTAGGAAGCATAGTTCTTTTGTTCTGAGCAAGCTCACGTTTCGGACAGCATGGGAAACACAGTAGAGTAGAAGAGTGCTATTTTCTCAAAAGCAGAGTGTATTTCTTGTAAGGCAAGCTAGCGTTTGTTTTCCAGTCCTAAATGGAGTTGAATCACATGCAGTTTCTGGTCCTACAAGCAAGAGTTTTTTTCTGGTAAAAAAGAGTCACTATTGAGCTCCCATTGTCATACAAAGGACAGATATCACTAGCGTCTGTTCCCAGCATGTACAGTGTATTGGACTGAAGAGGATCTACTCTTCTTGTCAGTTTCCTAAGCAGAGTTGAACTAGATATGGCCCGTGTGTTTAGGAAGCATAGTTCTTTTGTTCTGAGCAAGCTCACATTTCGGACACCATAGGAAACACAGTAGAGTAGAAGAGTGTTCTTTTCTCAAAAGCAGAGTGTGTTTCTTGTAAGGCGAGCTAGTGTTTGTTTCCCAGTCAGAAATGGAGTTGAATCCCATGCAGTTTCTGGTCCTAGGAGCAAGAGTAGTTTTCTTTTAAAGAAAGTAATTATTGCGCTCCCATTGCATTACACTGTACAAAGATCACTCGTGTGTGTTCCCAGCAAGTACAGTGTATTGGACTGAAGAGGATCTACTGTTCTTGTCAATTTTCTAAGCAGAATTGAACTAGATATGGCCCGTGTGTGAAGGAAGCACAGTTCTTTTGTTCTGAGCAAGCTCACTGTTCTGACACATAGGAAACACAGAAGAGTAGAAGAGTGCTCTTTTCTCAAAAGCAGAGTGTATTTCTTATAAGGCAAGCTAGCATTTGTTTCCCAGTCCTAAATGGAGTTGAGTCACAGGCAGTTTATGGTCCTATGAGCAAGAGTTGTTTTCTGGTAAGGAAAGTCACTATTGTGCTCCCATTGCCATACACAGTGCAAATAGCACTCGCGTCTGTTCCTAGCAAGTAAAGTGTATTGGACTGAAGAGGAGACTCTTCTTGTCAGTTTCCTAAGCAGAATTGAACTAGATATGGCCGTGTGTGTAGGAAGCACAGTTCTTTTGTTCTGAGCAAGCTCACTCTTCGGACCCCATAAGAAACACAGTAGAGTAGAAGAGTGCTCTTTTCTCAAAAGCAGAGTGTGTTCCTTATAAGGCGAGCTAGCGTTTGTTTCCCAGTCCTAAATGGAGTTGAGTCACATGCAGTTTATGTTCCTATGAGCAAGAGTTGTTTTCTGGTAAGGAAAGTCACTATTGTGCTCCCATTGCCATACACAGTGCAAATAGCACTCGCGTCTGTTCCTAGCAAGTAAAGTGTATTGGACTGAAGAGTAGTCTCTTCTTGTCAGTTTCCTAAGCAGAATAGAACTAGATATGGCCGTGTGTGTAGGAAGCACAGTTCTTTTGTTCTGAGCAAGCTCACTCTTCGGACACCATAAGAAACACAGTAGAGTAGAAGAGTGCTCTTTTCTCAAAAGCAGAGTGTGTTTCTTGTAAGGCGAACTAGTGTTTGTTTCCCAGTCCTAAATGGAGTTGAATCCCATGCAGTTTCTGGTCCTATGAGCAAGAATTGTTTTCTGGTAAGAAGAGTCACTATTGCACTACCATTGCCATACACAGTGCAAATAGCACTCGCGTCTGTTCCCAGCAAGTACAGTTTATTGGACTGAAGAGGATCTACACTTCTTGTCAGTTTCCTAAGCAGAGTTGAACTAGATATGGCCCGTGTGTGTAGGAAGCAAAGTACTTTTGTTCTGAGCAAGCTCACTGTTCGGACCCCATAAGAAACACAGTAGAGGAGAAGAGTGCTCTTTTCTCAAAAGCAGAGGGTGTTTCTTATAAGGCGAGCTAGCGTTTGTTTCCCAGTCCTAAATGGAGTTGAGTCACATGCAGTTTATGGTCTTTTGAGCAAGAGTTTTAAAAGTAACTATTGCGCTCCCATTGCATTACACTGTACAAATAGCACTCGCGTGTGTTCCCAGCAAGTACAGTGTATTGGCAGAAGAGGAGCTACTGTTCTTGTCAGTTTCCTAAGCAGAGTTGAACTAGATATGGCCCGTGTGTGTAGGAAGCACAGTTCTTTTGTTCTGAGCAAGCTCACTGTTTTGACCCCAGACAACACAGTAGAGTAGAAGAGTGCTCTTTTCTCAAAAGCAGAGTGTGTTTCTTGTAAGGCGAGCTAGCGTTTGTTTCCCAGTCATAAATCGAGTTGAGTCACATGAAGTTTGTGGTCCTATGAGAGCAAGAGTTGTTTTCTGGTAAGAAGAGTCACTATTGCGCTCCCATTGCCATACACAACCCAAATAGCACTCGCGTATGTTCCCAGCAAGAACAGTGTATTGGACTGAAGAGGAGCTACTGTTCTTGTCAGTTTTAAAAGCAGAGTTGAACGAGATATGGCCCGTGTGTATAGTAAGCACTGTTCTTTTGTTCTGAGCAAGCTCACTGTTGGGGACCCATAGGAAACACAGTAGAGTAGAAGAGTGCTCTTTTCTCAAAAGCAGAGTGTGTTTCTCGTAAGGCGAGCAAGTGTTTGTTTCCCAGTCCTAAATGGAGTAGAATCCCATGCAGTTTCTGGTCCTACGAGCAAGAGTTGTTTTCTGGTAAGAAGAGGAACTACTGTGCTCCCATTGCCATACACAGTGCAAATAGCACTAGTGTCTGTTCCCAGCAAGTACAGTGTATTGGAATGAAGAGGAGCTACTGTTCTTGTCAGTTTCCTAAGCAGAGTTGAACTAGATATGGCCCATGTGTGTAGGAAGCACAGTTCTTTTGTTCTGAGCAAGCTCACGGTTCTGGCCCAAAAAAACACAGTAAGGTAGAAGAGTGCTCTTTTCTCAAAAGCAGAGTGTGTTCCTTATAAGGCGAGCTAGCGTTTGTTCCCCAGTCCTAAATGGAGTTGAGTCACATGCAGGTTATGGTCCTATGAGCAAGAGTTGTTTTCTGGTAAGGAAAGTCACTATTGTGCTCCCATTGCCATACACAGTGCAAATAGCACTCGCGTCTGTTACTAGCAAGTAAAGCGTATTGGACTGATGAGGAGACTCTTCTTGTCAGTTTCCTAAGCAGAATTGAACTAGATATGGCCGTGTGTGTAGGAAGCACAGTTCTTTTGTTCTGAGCAAGCTCACTCTTCGGACCCCATAAGAAACACAGTAGAGTAGAAGAGTGCTCTTTTCTCAAAAGCAGAGAGTGTTTCTTGTAAGGTGAGCTAGTGTTTGTTTCCCAGTCCTAAATGGAGTTGAACCCCATGCAGTTTCTGGTCCTATGAGCAAGAGTTATTTTCTGGTAAGAAGAGTCACTATTGTGCTACCATTGCCATACACAGCGCAAATAGCACTCGCGTCTGTTCCCAGCAAGTACAGTGTATTGGACTGAAGAGGAGCTACTGTTCTTGTCAGTTTCCTAAGCAGAGTTGAACTAGATATGGCCCATGTGTGTAGGAAGCACAGTTCTTTTGTTCTGAGCAAGCTCACTGTTCTGACCCCAGAAAACACAGCATAGTAGAAGAGTGCTCTTTTCTCAAAAGCAGAGTGTGTTTCTTGTAAGGCGAGCTAGCGTTTGTTTCCCAGTCCTAAACGGAGTTGAGTCACATGCAGTTTGTGTTCCTATGAGCAAGAGTTGTTTTCTGGTAAGAAGAGTCACTATTGAGCTCCCATTGCCATACACAGTGCAAATAGCACTCGTGTCTGTTCCCAGCAAGTACAGTGTATTGGACTGAAGAGGATCTACTCTTCTTGTCAGTTTCCTAAGCAGAGTTGAACAAGATATGGCCCGTGTGTGTAGGAAGCAAAGTACTTTTGTTCTGAGCAAGCTCACTGTTCGGACCCCATAAGAAACACAGTAGAGTAGAAGAGTGCTCTTTTCTCAAAAGCAGAGTGTGTTTCTTATAAGGCGAGCTAGCGTTTGTTTCCCAGTCCTAAATGGAGTTGAGTCACATGCAGTTTATGGTCCTTTGAGCAAGAGTTTTAAAAGTAACTATTGCGCTCCCATTGCATTACACTGTACAAATAGCACTCGCGTGTGTTCCCAGCAAGTACAGTGTATTGGACAGAAGAGGAGCTACTGTTCTTGTCAGTTTCCTAAGCAGAGTTGAACTAGATATGGCCCGTGTGTGTAGTAAGCACAGTTCTTTTGTTCTGAGCAAGCTCACTGTTCTGACCCCAGAAAACACAGAAGAGTAGAAGAGTGCTCTTTTCTCAAAAGCAGAGTGTGTTTCTTGTAAGGCGAGCTAGCGTTTGTTTCCCAGTCCTAAATGGAGTTGAGTCACATGAAGTTTGTGGTCCTATGAGAGCAAGAGTTGTTTTCTGGTAAGAAGAGTCACTATTGCGCTCTTTGCCATACACAGCCCAAATAGCACTCCCGTATGTTCCCAGCAAGAACAGTGTATTGGACTGAAGAGGAGCTACTGTTCTTGTCAATTTTAAAAGCAGAGTTGAATGAGATATGGCCCGTGTGTATAGGAAGCACTGTTCTTTTGTTCTGAGCAAGCTCACTGTTGGGACCCCATAGGAAACACAGTAGAGTAGAAGAGTGCTCTTTTCTCAAAAGCAGAGTGTGTTTCTCGTAAGGCGAGCAAGTGTTTGTTTCCCAGTCCTAAATGGAGTAGAATCCCATGCAGTTTCCGGTCCTACGAGCAAGAGTTGTTTTCTGGTAAGAAGAGGAACTACTGTGCTCCCATTGCCATACACAGTGCAAATAGCACTAGTGTCTGTTCCCAGCAAGTACAGTGTATTGGAATGAAGAGGACCTACTGTTCTTGTCAGTTTCCTAAGCAGAGTTGAACTAGATATGGCCCGTGTGTGTAGGAAGCACAGTTCTTTTGTTCTGAGCAAGCTAACTGTTCTGGCCCAAAAGAAACACAGTAGGGTAGAAGAGTGCTCTTTTCTCAAAAGCAGAGTGTGTTCCTTATAAGGCGAGCTAGCGTTTGTTTCCCAGTCCTAAATGGAGTTGAGTCACATGCAGTTTATGTTCCTATGAGCAAGAGTTGTTTTCTGGTAAGGAAAGTCACTATTGTGCTCCCATTGCCATACACAGTACAAATAGCACTCGCGTCTGTTCCTAGCAAGTAAAGTGTATTGGACTGAAGAGGAGACTCTTCTTGTCAGTTTCCTAAGCAGAATTGAACTAGATATGGCCGTGTGTGTAGGAAGCACAGTTCTTTTGTTCTGAGCAAGCTCACTCTTCGGACCCCATAAGAAACACAGTAGAGTAGAAGAGTGCTCTTTTCTCAAAAGCAGAGTGTGTTTCTTGTAAGGCGAGCTAGTGTTTGTTTCCCAGTCCTAAATGGAGTTGAATCCCATGCAGTTTTTGGTCCTATGAGCAAGAGTTGTTTTCTGGTAAGAAGAGTCACTATTGCGCTACCATTGCCGTACACAGTGCAAATAGCACTCGCATCTGTTCCCAGCAAGTACAGTGTATTGGACTGAAGAGGAGCTACTGTTCTTGTCAGTTTCCTAAGCAGAGTTGAACTAGATATGTCCCGTGTGTGTAGGAAGCACAGTTCTTTTGTTCTGGGCAAGCTCACTGTTCTGACCCCAGAAAACACAGCATAGTAGAAGAGTGCTCTTTTCTCAAAAGCAGAGCGTGTTTCTTGTAAGGCGAGCTAGCGTTTGTTTCCCAGTCCTAAGTGGAGTTGAGTCACATGCAGTTTGTGGTCCTAAGAGCAAGAGTTGTTTTCTGGTAAGAAGAGTCACTATTGAGCTCCCATTGCCATGCACAGGGTAAATAGCACTGGCATCTGTTCCCTTCTTGTACAGTGCATTGGACAGAAGAGGATCTACTGTTCTTGTCAGTGTCCTAAGCAGAGTTGAACTAGATATGTCTCCTGTGTGTAGGAAGCACAGTTCTATTGTTCTGAGCAAGCTCACTGTTCTGGCCCTATAGGAAACACAGTAGAGTAGAAGAGTGTTCTTTTCCCAAAAGCAGAGTGTGTTTCTTGTAAGGCGAGCTAGCGTTTGTTTCCCAGTCCTAAATGCAGTTGAATCACATGCAGATTCTGTTCCTACGAGCAAGAGTTGTTTTCTGGTAAGAAGAGTCACTATTGGGCTCCCATTGTCATACACAGTGCAAATAGCACTCACGTCTGCTCCCAGCAAGTACAGTGTATTGGACTGAAGACGATCTACTGTTCTTGTCAGTTTCCTAAGCAGAGTTGAACTAGATATGTCTCCTGTGTGTAGGAAGCACAGTTCTATTGTTCTGAGCAAGCTCACTATTCGGACCCAATAAAAAAACACAGTAGAGTAGAAGAGTGCTCTTTTTTCAAATGCAGAGTGTGTATCTTGTAAGGCGAGATAGTGTTTGTTTCCCAGTCCTAAATGGAGATGAATCACATGCAGATTCTGGTCCTACAAGCAAGAGTTGTTTTCTGGTAAAGAAAGTAACTTTTGCGCTCCCATTGCATTACACAGTACAAATAGCACTCGTGTGTGTTCCCAGCAAGTACAGTGTATTGGACTGAAGAGGATCTACTGCTCTTGTCAGTTTCCTAAGCAGAGTTGAACTAGATATGGCCCGTGTGTAGGAAGCACAGTTCTTTTGTTCGGAGCAAGCTCACTGTTTTGACCCCAGAAAACACAGTAGAGTAGAAGAGTGCTCTTTTCTCAAAAGCAGAGTGTGTTTCTTGTAAGGCGAGCTAGCGTTTGTTTCCCAGTCCTAAATGGAGTTGAGTCACATGCAGTTTGTGGTCCTAAGAGAGCAAGAGTTGTTTTCTGGTAAGAAGAGTCACTATTGAGCTCCCATTGCCTTACACAGTGCAAAAGCACTCGTGTCTGTTCCCAGCAAGTACAGTGTATTGGACTGAAGAGGATCTACTGTTCTTGTCAGTTTTCTAAGCAGAATTGAACTAGATATGGCCCGTGTGTGTAGGAAGCACAGTTCTTTTGTTCTGAGCAAGCTCAGTGTTCGTACGCCATAGGAAACACAGTATAGTAGAAGAGTGCTTATTTCTCAAACCAGAGTGTGTTTCTTGTAAGGCGAGCTTGTGTTTGTTTCCCAGTCAGAAATGGAGTTGAATCCCATGCAGTTTCTGATCCTACTAGCAAGACTTGTTTTCTGGTAAGAAGTGGAACTATTGTGCTCCCATTGCCATACACAGTGCAAATAGCACTCGCGTGTGTTCCCAGCAAATACAGTGAATTGGACTGAAGAGGATCTACTGTTCTTGTCAGTTTCCTAAGCAGAGTTGAACTAGATATGGCCCTTGTGTGTAGGAAGCATAGTTCTTTTGTTCTGAGCAAGCTCACGTTTCGGACAGCATGGGAAACACAGTAGAGTAGAAGAGTGCTATTTTCTCAAAAGCAGAGTGTATTTCTTGTAAGGGGAGCTAGCGTTTGTTTCCCAGTCCTAAATGGAGTTGAATCACATGCAGTTTCTGGTCCTACAAGCAAGAGTTTTTTTCTGGTAAAAAAGAGTCACTATTGAGCTCCCATTGTCATACAAAGGACAGATATCACTAGCGTCTGTTCCCAGCATGTACAGTGTATTGGACTGAAGATGATCTACTCTTCTTGTCAGTTTCCTAAGCAGAGTTGAACTAGATATGGCCCTTGTGTTTAGGAAGCATAGTTCTTTTGTTCTGAGCAAGCTCACATTTCGGACACCATAGGAAACACAGTAGAGTAGAAGAGTGTTCTTTTCTCAAAAGCAGAGTGTGTTTCTTGTAAGGCGAGCTAGTGTTTGTTTCCCAGTCAGAAATGGAGTTGAATCCCATGCAGTTTCTGGTCCTAGGAGCAAGAGTAGTTTTCTTTTAAAGAAAGTAATTATTGCGCTCCCATTGCATTACACTGTACAAAGAGCACTCGCGTGTGTTCCCAGCAAGTACAGTGTATTGGACTGAAGAGGATCTACTGTTCTTGTCAGTTTTCTAAGCAGAATTGAACTAGATATGGCCCGTGTGTGTAGGACGCACAGTTCTTTTGTTCTGAGCAAGCTCAGTGTTCGTACCCCATAGGAAACACAGTATAGTAGAAGAGTGCTTATTTCTCAAAAGCAGAGTGTGTTTCTTGTAAGGCGAGCTTGTTTTTGTTTCCCAGTCAGAAATGGAGTTGAATCCCATGCAGTTTCTGGTCCTATGAGCAAGAGTTGTTTTCTGGTAAGAAGAGTCACTATTGCGCTACCATTGCCATACACAGTGCAAATAGCACTCGCGTCTGTTCCTAGCAAGTACAGTTTATTGACTGAAGAGGATCTACTCTTCTTGTCAGTTTCCTAAGCAGAGTTGAACTAGATATGGCCCGTGTGTGTAGGAAGCAAAGTACTTTTGTTCTGAGCAAGCTCACTGTTCGGACCCCATAAGAAACACAGTACAGTAGAAGAGTGCTCTTTTCTCAAAAGCAGAGTGTGTTTCTTATAAGGCGAGCTAGCATTTGTTTCCCATTCCTAAATGGAGTTGAGTCACATGCAGTTTATGGTCCTTTGAGCAAGAGTTTTAAAAGTAACTATTGCGCTCCCATTGCATTACACTGTGCAAATAGCACTCGCGTGTGTTCCCAGCAAGTACAGTGTATTGGACAGAAGAGGAGCTACTGTTCTTGTCAGTTTCCTGAGCAGAGTTGAACTAGATATGGCCCGTGTGTGTAGGAAGCACAGTTCTTTTGTTCTGAGCAAGCTCACTGTTCTGACCCCAGAAAACAAAGTAGAGTAGAAGAGAGCTCTTTTCTCAAAAGCAGAGTGTGTTTCTTGTAAGGCGAGCTAGTATTTGTTTTCCAGTCCTAAATGGAGTTGAATCACATGCAGATTCTGTTCCTATGAGCAAGAGTTTTTTTCTGGTAAGAAGAGTCACTATTGGGCTCCCATTGTCATACACAGTGCAAATAGCACTCACGTCTGCTCCCAGCAAGTACAGTGTATTGGACTGAAGACGATCTACTGTTCTTGTCAGTTTCCTAAGCAGAGTTGAACTAGATATGTCTCCTCTGTGTAGGAAGCACAGTTCTATTGTTCTGAGCAAGCTCACTATTCGGACCCAATAAAAAACACAGTAGAGTAGAAGAGTGCTCTTTTTTCAAATGCAGAGTGTGTTTCTTGTAAGGCGAGATAGTGTTTGTTTCCCAGTCCTAAATGGAGATGAATCACATGCAGATTCTGGTCCTACAAGCAAGAGTTGTTTTCTGGTAAAGAAAGTAACTTTTGCGCTCCCATTGCATTACACAGTACAAATAGCACTCGTGTGTGTTCCCAGCAAGTACAGTGTATTGGACTGAAGAGGATCTACTGCTCTTGTCAGTTTCCTAAGCAGAGTTGAACTAGATATGGCCCGTGTGTAGGAAGCACAGTTCTTTTGTTCGGAGCAAGCTCACTGTTTTGACCCCAGAAAACACAGTAGAGTAGAAGAGTGCTCTTTTCTCAAAAGCAGAGTGTGTTTCTTGTAAGGCGAGCTAGCGTTTGTTTCCCAGTCCTAAATGGAGTTGAGTCACATGCAGTTTGTGGTCCTAAGAGAGCAAGAGTTGTTTTCTGGTAAGAAGAGTCACTATTGAGCTCCCATTGCCTTACACAGTGCAAAAGCACTCGTGTCTGTTCCCAGCAAGTACAGTGTATTGGACTGAAGAGGATCTACTGTTCTTGTCAGTTTTCTAAGCAGAATTGAACTAGATATGGCCCGTGTGTGTAGGAAGCACAGTTCTTTTGTTCTGAGCAAGCTCAGTGTTCGTACGCCATAGGAAACACAGTATAGTAGAAGAGTGCTTATTTCTCAAAAGCAGAGTGTGTTTCTTGTAAGGCGAGCTTGTGTTTGTTTCCCAGTCAGAAATGGAGTTGAATCCCATGCAGTTTCTGATCCTACTAGCAAGACTTGTTTTCTGGTAAGAAGTGGAACTATTGTGCTCCCATTGCCATACACAGTGCAAATAGCACTCGCGTGTGTTCCCAGCAAATACAGTGAATTGGACTGAAGAGGATCTACTGTTCTTGTCAGTTTCCTAAGCAGAGTTGAACTAGATATGGCCCTTGTGTGTAGGAAGCATAGTTCTTTTGTTCTGAGCAAGCTCACGTTTCGGACAGCATGGGAAACACAGTAGAGTAGAAGAGTGCTATTTTCTCAAAAGCAGAGTGTATTTCTTGTAAGGCGAGCTAGCGTTTGTTTTCCAGTCCTAAATGGAGTTGAATCACATGCAGTTTCTGGTCCTACAAGCAAGAGTTTTTTTCTGGTAAAAAAGAGTCACTATTGAGCTCCCATTGTCATACAAAGGACAGATATCACTAGCGTCTGTTCCCAGCATGTACAGTGTATTGGACTGAAGAGGATCTACTCTTCTTGTCAGTTTCCTAAGCAGAGTTGAACTAGATATGGCCCGTGTGTTTAGGAAGCATAGTTCTTTTGTTCTGAGCAAGCTCACATTTCGGACACCATAGGAAACACAGTAGAGTAGAAGAGTGTTCTTTTCTCAAAAGCAGAGTGTGTTTCTTGTAAGGCGAGCTAGTGTTTGTTTCCCAGTCAGAAATGGAGTTGAATCCCATGCAGTTTCTGGTCCTAGGAGCAAGAGTAGTTTTCTTTTAAAGAAAGTAATTATTGCGCTCCCATTGCATTACACTGTACAAAGAGCACTCGCGTGTGTTCCCAGCAAGTACAGTGTATTGGACTGAAGAGGATCTACTGTTCTTGTCAGTTTTCTAAGCAGAATTGAACTAGATATGGCCCGTGTGTGTAGGAAGCACAGTTCTTTTTTTCTGAGCAAGCTCATTGTTCGTACCCCATAGGAAACACAGTATAGTAGAAGAGTGCTTATTTCTCAAAAGCAGAGTGTGTTTCTTGTAAGGCGAGCTTGTTTTTGTTTCCCAGTCTGAAATGGAGTTGAATCCCATGCAGTTTCTGGTCCTATGAGCAAGAGTTGTTTTCTGGTAAGAAGAGTCACTATTGCGCTACCATTGCCATACACAGTGGAAATAGCACTTGCGTCTGTTCCCAGCAAGTACAGTTTATTGACTGAAGAGGATCTACTCTTCTTGTCAGTTTCCTAAGCAGAGTTGAACTAGATATGGCCCGTGTGTGTAGGAAGCAAAGTACTTTTGTTCTGAGCAAGCTCACTGTTCGGACCCCATAAGAAACACAGTACAGTAGAAGAGTGCTCTTTTCTCAAAAGCAGAGTGTGTTTCTTATAAGGCGAGCTAGCATTTGTTTCCCATTCCTAAATGGAGTTGAGTCACATGCAGTTTATGGTCCTTTGAGCAAGAGTTTTAAAAGTAACTATTGTGCTCCCATTGCATTACACTGTACAAATAGCACTCGCCTGTGTTCCCAGCAAGTACAGTGTATTGGACAGAAGAGGAGCTACTGTTCTTGTCAGTTTCCTGAGCAGAGTTGAACTAGATATGGCCCGTGTGTGTAGGAAGCACAGTTCTTTTGTTCTGAGCAAGCTCACTGTTCTGACCCCAGAAAACAAAGTAGAGTAGAAGAGAGCTCTTTTCTCAAAAGCAGAGTGTGTTTCTTGTAAGGCGAGCTAGCGTTTGTTTCCCAGTCCTAAATGGAGTTGAGTCACATGCAGTTTGTGGTCCTAAGAGAGCAAGAGTTGTTTTCTGGTAAGAAGAGTCACTATTGAGCTCCCATTGCCTTACACAGTGCAAAAGCACTCGTGTCTGTTCCCAGCAAGTACAGTGTATTGGACTGAAGCGGATCTACTGTTCTTGTCAGTTTTCTAAGCAGAATTGAACTAGATATGGCCCGTATGTAGGAAGCAAAGTACTTTTGTTCTGAGCAAGCTCACTGTTCGGACCCCATAAGAAACACAGTACAGTAGAAGAGTGCTCTTTTCTCAAAAGCAGAGTGTGTTTCTTATAAGGCAAGCTAGCGTTTGTTTCCCAGTCCTAAATGGAGTTGAGTCACATGCAGTTTATGGTCCTATGAGCAAAGTTGTTTTCTTTTAAAGAAAGTAACTATTGCGCTCCCATTGCATTACACTGTACAAATAGCACTCGCGTGTGTTCATAGCAAGTACAGTGTATTGGACAGAAGAGGAGCTACTGTTCTTGTCAGTTTCCTAAGCAGAGTTGAACTAGATATGGCCCGTGTGTGTAGTAAGCACAGTTCTTTTGTTCTGAGCAAGCTCACTGTTCTGACCCCAGAAAACACAGAAGAGTAGAAAAGTGCTCTTTTCTCAAAAGCATAGTGTGTTTCTTGTAAGGCGAGCTAGCGTTTGTTTCCCAGTCCTAAATGGAGTTGAGTCACATGAAGTTTGTGGTCCTATGAGAGCAAGAGTTGTTTTCTGGTAAGAAGAGTCACTATTGCGCTCTTTGCCATACACAGCCCAAATAGCACTCGCGTATGTTCCCAGCAAGAACAGTGTATTGGACTGAAGAGGAGCTACTGTTCTTGTCAATTTTAAAAGCAGAGTTGAACGAGATATGGCCCGTGTGTATAGGAAGCACTGTTCTTTTGTTCTGAGCAAGCTCACTGTTGGGACCCCATAGGAAACACAGTAGAGTAGAAGAGTGCTCTTTTCTCAAAAGCAGAGTGTGTTTCTCGTAAGGCGAGCAAGTGTTTGTTTCCCAGTCCTAAATGGAGTAGAATCCCATGCAGTTTCCGGTCCTACGAGCAAGAGTTGTTTTCTGGTAAGAAGAGGAACTACTGTGCTCCCATTGCCATACACAGTGCAAATAGCACTAGTGTCTGTTCCCAGCAAGTACAGTGTATTGGAATGAAGAGGACCTACTGTTCTTGTCAGTTTCCTAAGCAGAGTTGAACTAGATATGGCCCGTGTGTGTAGGAAGCACAGTTCTTTTGTTCTGAGCAAGCTAACTGTTCTGGCTCAAAAGAAACACAGTAGGGTAGAAGAGTGCTCTTTTCTCAAAAGCAGAGTGTGTTCCTTATAAGGCGAGCTAGCGTTTGTTTCCCAGTCCTAAATGGAGTTGAGTCACATGCAGTTTATGTTCCTATGAGCAAGAGTTGTTTTCTGGTAAGGAAAGTCACTATTGTGCTCCCATTGCCATACACAGTGCAAATAGCACTCGCGTCTGTTCCTAGCAAGTAAAGTGTATTGGACTGAAGAGGAGACTCTTCTTGTCAGTTTCCTAAGCAGAATTGAACTAGATATGGCCGTGTGTGTAGGAAGCACAGTTCTTTTGTTCTGAGCAAGCTCACTCTTCGGACCCCATAAGAAACACAGTAGAGTAGAAGAGTGCTCTTTTCTCAAAAGCAGAGTGTGTTTCCTGTAAGGCGAGCTAGTGTTTGTTTCCCAGTCCTAAATGGAGTTGAATCCCATGCAGTTTCTGGTCCTATGAGCAAGAGTTGTTTTCTGGTAAGAAGAGTCACTATTGCGCTACCATTGCCATACACAGTGCAAATAGCACTCGCGTCTGTTCCCAGCAAGTACAGTGTATTGGACTGAAGAGGAGCTACTGTTCTTGTCAGTTTCCTAAGCAGAGTTGAACTAGATATGGCCCGTGTGTGTAGGAAGCACAGTTCTTTTGTTCTGGGCAAGCTCACTGTTCTGACCCCAGAAAACACAGCATAGTAGAAGAGTGCTCTTTTCTCAAAAGCAGAGCGTGTTTCTTGTAAGGCGAGCTAGCGTTTGTTTCCCAGTCCTAAATGGAGTTGAGTCACATGCAGTTTGTGGTCCTAAGAGCAAGAGTTGTTTTCTGGTAAGAAGAGTCACTATTGAGCTCCCATTGCCATGCACAGGGTAAATAGCACTGGCATCTGTTCCCTTCATGTACAGTGCATTGGACAGAAGAGGATCTACTGTTCTTGTCAGTGTCCTAAGCCGAGTTGAACTAGATATGTCTCCTGTGTGTAGGAAGCACAGTTCTATTGTTCTGAGCAAGCTCACTGTTCTGGCCCTATAGGAAACACAGTAGAGTAGAAGAGTGTTCTTTTCCCAAAAGCAGAGTGTGTTTCTTGTAAGGCGAGCTAGCGTTTGTTTCCCA
This sequence comes from Peromyscus eremicus, assembly GCF_949786415.1. Classification (NCBI taxonomy): domain Eukaryota; kingdom Metazoa; phylum Chordata; class Mammalia; order Rodentia; family Cricetidae; genus Peromyscus; species Peromyscus eremicus. Next base: position 29,030 of record NW_026736458.1, read on the forward strand.
GTCCTAAATGGAGTTGAATCACATGCAGATTCTGTTCCTACGAGCAAGAGTTGTTTTCTGGTAAGAAGAGTCACTATTGGGCTCCCATTGTCATACACAGTGCAAATAGCACTCACGTCTGCTCCCAGCAAGTACAGTGTATTGGACTGAAGACGATCTACTGTTCTTGTCAGTTTCCTAAGCAGAGTTGAACTAGATATGTCTCCTGTGTGTAGGAAGCACAGTTCTATTGTTCTGAGCAAGCTCACTATTCGGACCCAATAAAAAAACACAGTAGAGTAGAAGAGTGCTCTTTTTTCAAATGCAGAGTGTGTTTCTTGTAAGGCGAGATAGTGTTTGTTTCCCAGTCCTAAATGGAGATGAATCACATGCAGATTCTGGTCCTACAAGCAAGAGTTGTTTTCTGGTAAAGAAAGTAACTTTTGCACTCCCATTGCATTACACAGTACAAATAGCACTCGTGTGTGTTCCCAGCAAGTACAGTGTATTGGACTGAAGAGGATCTACTGCTCTTGTCAGTTTCCTAAGCAGAGTTGAACTAGATATGGCCCGTGTGTAGGAAGCACAGTTCTTTTGTTCTGAGTAAGCTCACTGTTTTGACCCCAGAAAACACAGTAGAGTAGAAGAGTGCTCTTTTCTCAAAAGCAGAGTGTGTTTCTTGTAAGGCGAGATAGTGTTTGTTTCCCAGTCCTAAATGGAGATGAATCACATGCAGATTCTGGTCCTACAAGCAAGAGTTGTTTTCTGGTAAAGAAAGTAACTTTTGCGCTCCCATTGCATTACACAGTACAAATAGCACTCGTGTGTGTTCCCAGCAAGTACAGTGTATTGGACTGAAGAGGATCTACTGCTCTTGTCAGTTTCCTAAGCAGAGTTGAACTAGATATGGCCCGTGTGTAGGAAGCACAGTTCTTTTGTTCGGAGCAAGCTCACTGTTTTGACCCCAGAAAACACAGTAGAGTAGAAGAGTGCTCTTTTCTCAAAAGCAGAGTGTGTTTCTTGTAAGGCGAGCTAGCGTTTGTTTCCCAGTCCTAAATGGAGTTGAGTCACATGCAGTTTGTGGTCCTAAGAGAGCAAGAGTTGTTTTCTGGTAAGAAGAGTCACTATTGAGCTCCCATTGCCTTACACAGTGCAAAAGCACTCGTGTCTGTTCCCAGCAAGTACAGTGTATTGGACTGAAGAGGATCTACTGTTCTTGTCAGTTTTCTAAGCAGAATTGAACTAGATATGGCCCGTGTGTGTAGGAAGCACAGTTCTTTTGTTCTGAGCAAGCTCAGTGTTCGTACGCCATAGGAAACACAGTATAGTAGAAGAGTGCTTATTTCTCAAAAGCAGAGTGTGTTTCTTGTAAGGCGAGCTTGTGTTTGTTTCCCAGTCAGAAATGGAGTTGAATCCCATGCAGTTTCTGATCCTACTAGCAAGACTTGTTTTCTGGTAAGAAGTGGAACTATTGTGCTCCCATTGCCATACACAGTGCAAATAGCACTCGCGTGTATTCCCAGCAAATACAGTGAATTGGACTGAAGAGGATCTACTGTTCTTGTCAGTTTCCTAAGCAGAGTTGAACTAGATATGGCCCTTGTGTGTAGGAAGCATAGTTCTTTTGTTCTGAGCAAGCTCACGTTTCGGACAGCATGGGAAACACAGTAGAGTAGAAGTGTGCTATTTTCTCAAAAGCAGAGTGTATTTCTTGTAAGGCGAGCTAGCTTTTGTTTCCCAGTCCTAAATGGAGTTGAATCACATGCAGTTTCTGGTCCTACAAGCAAGAGTTTTTTTCTGGTAAAAAAGAGTCACTATTGAGCTCTCATTGTCATACAAAGGACAGATATCACTAGCGTCTGTTCCCAGCATGTACAGTGTATTGGACTGAAGATGATCTACTCTTCTTGTCAGTTTCCTAAGCAGAGTTGAACTAGATATGGCCCGTGTGTTTAGGAAGCATAGTTCTTTTGTTCTGAGCAAGCTCACATTTCGGACACCATAGGAAACACAGTAGAGTAGAAGAGTGTTCTTTTCTCAAAAGCAGAGTGTGTTTCTTGTAAGGCGAGCTAGTGTTTGTTTCCCAGTCAGAAATGGAGTTGAATCCCATGCAGTTTCTGGTCCTAGGAGCAAGAGTAGTTTTCTTTTAAAGAAAGTAATTATTGCGCTCCCATTGCATTACACTGTACAAAGAGCACTCGCGTGTGTTCCCAGCAAGTACAGTGTATTGGACTGAAGAGGATCTACTGTTCTTGTCAGTTTTCTAAGCAGAATTGAACTAGATATGGCCCGTGTGTGTAGGAAGCACAGCTCTTTTGTTCTGAGCAAGCTCAGTGTTCGTACCCCATAGGAAACACAGTATAGTAGAAGAGTGCTTATTTCTCAAAAGCAGAGTGTGTTTCTTGTAAGGCGAGCTTGTTTTTGTTTCCCAGTCAGAAATGGAGTTGAATCCCATGCAGTTTCTGGTCCTATGAGCAAGAGTTGTTTTCTGGTAAGAAGAGTCACTATTGCGCTACCATTGCCATACACAGTGCAAATAGCACTCGCGTCTGTTCCTAGCAAGTACAGTTTATTGACTGAAGAGGATCTACTCTTCTTGTCAGTTTCCTAAGCAGAGTTGAACTAGATATGGCCCGTGTGTGTAGGAAGCAAAGTACTTTTGTTCTGAGCAAGCTCACTGTTCGGACCCCATAAGAAACACAGTACAGTAGAAGAGTGCTCTTTTCTCAAAAGCAGAGTGTGTTTCTTATAAGGCGAGCTAGCATTTGTTTCCCATTCCTAAATGGAGTTGAGTCACATGCAGTTTATGGTCCTTTGAGCAAGAGTTTTAAAAGTAACTATTGCGCTCCCATTGCATTACACTGTACAAATAGCACTCGCGTGTGTTCCCAGCAAGTACAGTGTATTGGACAGAAGAGGAGCTACTGTTCTTGTCAGTTTCCTGAGCAGAGTTGAACTAGATATGGCCCGTGTGTGTAGGAAGCACAGTTCTTTTGTTCTGAGCAAGCTCACTGTTCTGACCCCAGAAAACAAAGTAGAGTAGAAGAGAGCTCTTTTCTCAAAAGCAGAGTGTGTTTCTTGTAAGGCGAGCTAGTATTTGTTTTCCAGTCCTAAATGGAGTTGAATCACATGCAGATTCTGTTCCTATGAGCAAGAGTTTTTTTCTGGTAAGAAGAGTCACTATTGGGCTCCCATTGTCATACACAGTGCAAATAGCACTCACGTCTGCTCCCAGCAAGTACAGTGTATTGGACTGAAGACGATCTACTGTTCTTGTCAGTTTCCTAAGCAGAGTTGAACTAGATATGTCTCCTCTGTGTAGGAAGCACAGTTCTATTGTTCTGAGCAAGCTCACTATTCGGACCCAATAAAAAACACAGTAGAGTAGAAGAGTGCTCTTTTTTCAAATGCAGAGTGTGTTTCTTGTAAGGCGAGATAGTGTTTGTTTCCCAGTCCTAAATGGAGATGAATCACATGCAGATTCTGGTCCTACAAGCAAGAGTTGTTTTCTGGTAAAGAAAGTAACTTTTGCGCTCCCATTGCATTACACAGTACAAATAGCACTAGTGTGTGTTCCCAGCAAGTACAGTGTATTGGACTGAAGAGGATCTACTGCTCTTGTCAGTTTCCTAAGCAGAGTTGAACTAGATATGGCCCGTGTGTAGGAAGCACAGTTCTTTTGTTCTGAGCAAGCTCACTGTTTTGACCCCAGAAAACACAGTAGAGTAGAAGAGTGCTCTTTTCTCAAAAGCAGAGTGTGTTTCTTGTAAGGCGAGCTAGCGTTTGTTTCCCAGTCCTAAATGGAGTTGAGTCACATGCAGTTTGTGGTCCTAAGAGAGCAAGAGTTGTTTTCTGGTAAGAAGAGTCACTATTGAGCTCCCATTGCCTTACACAGTGCAAAAGCACTCGTGTCTGTTCCCAGCAAGTACAGTGTATTGGACTGAAGAGGATCTACTGTTCTTGTCAGTTTTCTAAGCAGAATTGAACTAGATATGGCCCGTGTGTGTAGGAAGCACAGTTCTTTTGTTCTGAGCAAGCTCAGTGTTCGTACGCCATAGGAAACACAGTATAGTAGAAGAGTGCTTATTTCTCAAAAGCAGAGTGTGTTTCTTGTAAGGCGAGCTTGTGTTTGTTTCCCAGTCAGAAATGGAGTTGAATCCCATGCAGTTTCTGATCCTACTAGCAAGACTTGTTTTCTGGTAAGAAGTGGAACTATTGTGCTCCCATTGCCATACACAGTGCAAATAGCACTCGCGTGTGTTCCCAGCAAATACAGTGAATTGGACTGAAGAGGATCTACTGTTCTTGTCAGTTTCCTAAGCAGAGTTGAACTAGATATGGCCCTTGTGTGTAGGAAGCATAGTTCTTTTGTTCTGAGCAAGCTCACGTTTCGGACAGCATGGGAAACACAGTAGAGTAGAAGAGTGCTATTTTCTCAAAAGCAGAGTGTATTTCTTGTAAGGCGAGCTAGCGTTTGTTTTCCAGTCCTAAATGAGTTGAATCACATGCAGTTTCTGGTCCTACAAGCAAGAGTTTTTTTCTGGTAAAAAAGAGTCACTATTGAGCTCCCATTGTCATACAAAGGACAGATATCACTAGCGTCTGTTCCCAGCATGTACAGTGTATTGGACTGAAGAGGATCTACTCTTCTTGTCAGTTTCCTAAGCAGAGTTGAACTAGATATGGCCCGTGTGTTTAGGAAGCATAGTTCTTTTGTTCTGAGCAAGCTCACATTTCGGACACCATAGGAAACACAGTAGAGTAGAAGAGTGTTCTTTTCTCAAAAGCAGAGTGTGTTTCTTGTAAGGCGAGCTAGTGTTTGTTTCCCAGTCAGAAATGGAGTTGAATCCCATGCAGTTTCTGGTCCTAGGAGCAAGAGTAGTTTTCTTTTAAAGAAAGTAATTATTGCGCTCCCATTGCATTACACTGTACAAAGATCACTCGTGTGTGTTCCCAGCAAGTACAGTGTATTGGACTGAAGAGGATCTACTGTTCTTGTCAGTTTTCTAAGCAGAATTGAACTAGATATGGCCCGTGTGTAAAGGAAGCACAGTTCTTTTGTTCTGAGCAAGCTCACTGTTCTGACACAAAGGAAACACAGAAGAGTAGAAGAGTGCTCTTTTCTCAAAAGCAGAGTGTATTTCTTATAAGGCAAGCTAGCATTTGTTTCCCAGTCCTAAATGGAGTTGAGTCACAGGCAGTTTATGGTCCTATGAGCAAGAGTTGTTTTCTGGTAAGGAAAGTCACTATTGTGCTCCCATTGCCATACACAGTGCAAATAGCACTCGCGTCTGTTCCTAGCAAGTAAAGTGTATTGGACTGAAGAGGAGACTCTTCTTGTCAGTTTCCTAAGCAGAATTGAACTAGATATGGCCGTGTGTGTAGGAAGCACAGTTCTTTTGTTCTGAGCAAGCTCACTCTTCGGACCCCATAAGAAACACAGTAGAGTAGAAGAGTGCTCTTTTCTCAAAAGCAGAGTGTGTTCCTTATAAGGCGAGCTAGCGTTTGTTTCCCAGTCCTAAATGGAGTTGAGTCACATGCAGTTTATGGTCCTATGAGCAAGAGTTGTTTTCTGGTAAGGAAAGTCACTATTGTGCTCCCGTTGCCATACACAGTGCAAATAGCACTCGCGTCTGTTCCTAGCAAGTAAAGTGTATTGGACTGAAGAGTAGTCTCTTCTTGTCATTTTCCTAAGCAGAATAGAACTAGATATGGCCGTGTGTGTAGGAAGCACAGTTCTTTTGTTCTGAGCAAGCTCACTCTTCGGACCCCATAAGAAACACAGTAGAGTAGAAGAGTGCTCTTTTCTCAAAAGCAGAGTGTGTTTCTTGTAAGGCGAACTAGTGTTTGTTTCCCAGTCCTAAATGGAGTTGAATCCCATGCAGTTTCTGGTCCTATGAGCAAGAATTGTTTTCTGGTAAGAAGAGTCACTATTGCACTACCATTGCCATACACAGTGCAAATAGCACTCGCGTCTGTTCCCAGCAAGTACAGTTTATTGGACTGAAGAGGATCTACACTTCTTGTCAGTTTCCTAAGCAGAGTTGAACTAGATATGGCCCGTGTGTGTAGGAAGCAAAGTACTTTTGTTCTGAGCAAGCTCACTGTTCGGACCCCATAAGAAACACAGTAGAGGAGAAGAGTGCTCTTTTCTCAAAAGCAGAGGGTGTTTCTTATAAGGCGAGCTAGCGTTTGTTTCCCAGTCCTAAATGGAGTTGAGTCACATGCAGATTATGGTCCTTTGAGCAAGAGTTTTAAAAGTAACTATTGCGCTCCCATTGCATTACACTGTACAAATAGCACTCGCGTGTGTTCCCAGCAAGTACAGTGTATTGGCAGAAGAGGAGCTACTGTTCTTGTCAGTTTCCTAAGCAGAGTTGAACTAGATATGGCCCGTGTGTGTAGGAAGCACAGTTCTTTTGTTCTGAGCAAGCTCACTGTTTTGACCCCAGACAACACAGTAGAGTAGAAGAGTGCTCTTTTCTCAAAAGCAGAGTGTGTTTCTTGTAAGGCGAGCTAGCGTTTGTTTCCCAGTCATAAATCGAGTTGAGTCACATGAAGTTTGTGGTCCTATTAGAGCAAGAGTTGTTTTCTGGTAAGAAGAGTCACTATTGCGCTCCCATTGCCATACACAACCCAAATAGCACTCGCGTATGTTCCCAGCAAGAACAGTGTATTGGACTGAAGAGGAGCTACTGTTCTTGTCAGTTTTAAAAGCAGAGTTGAACGAGATATGGCCCGTGTGTATAGTAAGCACTGTTCTTTTGTTCTGAGCAAGCTCACTGTTGGGGACCCATAGGAAACACAGTAGAGTAGAAGAGTGCTCTTTTCTCAAAAGCAGAGTGTGTTTCTCGTAAGGCGAGCAAGTGTTTGTTTCCCAGTCCTAAATGGAGTAGAATCCCATGCAGTTTCTGGTCCTACGAGCAAGAGTTGTTTTCTGGTAAGAAGAGGAACTACTGTGCTCCCATTGCCATACACAGTGCAAATAGCACTAGTGTCTGTTCCCAGCAAGTACAGTGTATTGGAATGAAGAGGAGCTACTGTTCTTGTCAGTTTCCTAAGCAGAGTTGAACTAGATATGGCCCATGTGTGTAGGAAGCACAGTTCTTTTGTTCTGAGCAAGCTCACGGTTCTGGCCCAAAAAAACACAGTAAGGTAGAAGAGTGCTCTTTTCTCAAAAGCAGAGTGTGTTCCTTATAAGGCGAGCTAGCGTTTGTTCCCCAGTCCTAAATGGAGTTGAGTCACATGCAGGTTATGGTCCTATGAGCAAGAGTTGTTTTCTGGTAAGGAAAGTCACTATTGTGCTCCCATTGCCATACACAGTGCAAATAGCACTCGCGTCTGTTACTAGCAATAAAGCGTATTGGACTGATGAGGAGACTCTTCTTGTCAGTTTCCTAAGCAGAATTGAACTAGATATGGCCGTGTGTGTAGGAAGCACAGTTCTTTTGTTCTGAGCAAGCTCACTCTTCGGACCCCATAAGAAACACAGTAGAGTAGAAGAGTGCTCTTTTCTCAAAAGCAGAGAGTGTTTCTTGTAAGGTGAGCTAGTGTTTGTTTCCCAGTCCTAAATGGAGTTGAACCCCATGCAGTTTCTGGTCCTATGAGCAAGAGTTATTTTCTGGTAAGAAGAGTCACTATTGTGCTACCATTGCCATACACAGCGCAAATAGCACTCGCGTCTGTTCCCAGCAAGCACAGTGTATTGGACTGAAGAGGAGCTACTGTTCTTGTCAGTTTCCTAAGCAGAGTTGAACTAGATATGGCCCATGTGTGTAGGAAGCACAGTTCTTTTGTTCTGAGCAAGCTCACTGTTCTGACCCCAGAAAACACAGCATAGTAGAAGAGTGCTCTTTTCTCAAAAGCAGAGTGTGTTTCTTGTAAGGCGAGCTAGCGTTTGTTTCCCAGTCCTAAACGGAGTTGAGTCACATGCAGTTTGTGTTCCTATGAGCAAGAGTTGTTTTCTGGTAAGAAGAGTCACTATTGAGCTCCCATTGCCATACACAGTGCAAATAGCACTCGTGTCTGTTCCCAGCAAGTACAGTGTATTGGACTGAAGAGGATCTACACTTCTTGTCAGTTTCCTAAGCAGAGTTGAACAAGATATGGCCCGTGTGTGTAGGAAGCAAAGTACTTTTGTTCTGAGCAAGCTCACTGTTCGGACCCCATAAGAAACACAGTAGAGTAGAAGAGTGCTCTTTTCTCAAAAGCAGAGTGTGTTTCTTATAAGGCGAGCTAGCGTTTGTTTCCCAGTCCTAAATGGAGTTGAGTCACATGCAGTTTATGGTCCTTTGAGCAAGAGTTTTAAAAGTAACTATTGCGCTCCCATTGCATTACACTGTACAAATAGCACTCGCGTGTGTTCCCAGCAAGTACAGTGTATTGGACAGAAGAGGAGCTACTGTTCTTGTCAGTTTCCTGAGAAGAGTTGAACTAGATATGGCCCGTGTGTGTAGGAAGCACAGTTCTTTTGTTCTGAGCAAGCTCATTGTTCTGACCCCAGAAAACACAGTAGAGTAGAAGAGTGCTCTTTTCTCAAAAGCAGAGTGTGTTTCTTGTAAGGCGAGCTAGCGTTTGTTTCCCAGTCCTAAATGGAGTTGAGTCACATGAAGTTTGTGGTCCTATGAGAGCAAGAGTTGTTTTCTGATAAGAAGAGTCACTATTGCGCTCCCATTGCCATACACAGCCCAAATAGCACTTGCGTATGTTCCCAGCAAGAACAGTGTATTGGACTGAAGAGGAGCTACTGTTCTTGTCAGTTTTAAAAGCAGAGTTGAATGAGATATGGCCCGTGTGTATAGGAAACACTGTTCTTTGTTCTGAGTAAGCTCACTGTTGGGACCCCATAGGAAACACAGTAGAGTAGAAGAGTGCTCTTTTCTCAAAAGCAGAGTGTGTTTCTCGTAAGGCCAGCAAGTGTTTGTTTCCCAGTCCTAAATGGAGTAGAATCCCATGCAGTTTCTGGTCCTACGAGCAAGAGTTGTTTTCTGGTAAGAAGAGGAACTACTGTGCTCCCATTGCCATACACAGTGCAAATAGCACTAGTGTCTGTTCCCAGCAAGTACAGTGTATTGGAATGAAGAGGAGCTACTGTTCTTGTCAGTTTCCTAAGCAGAGTTGAACTAGATATGGCCCATGTGTGTAGGAAGCACAATTCTTTTGTTCTGAGCAAGCTCACTGTTCTGGCCCAAAAGAAACACAGTAGGGTAGAAGAGTTCTCTTTTCTCAAAAGCAGAGTGTGTTCCTTATAAGGCGAGCTAGCGTTTGTTTCCAGTCCTAAATGGAGTAGAGTCACATGCAGTTTATGGTCCTATGAGCAAGAGTTGTTTTCTGGTAAGGAAAGTCACTATTGTGCTCCCATTGACATACACAGTGCAAATAGCACTCGCGTCTGTTACTAGCTAGTAAAGTGTATTGGACTGAAGAGGAGACTCTTCTTGTCAGTTTCCTAAGCAGAATTGAACTAGATATGGCCGTGTGTGTAGGAAGCACAGTTCTTTTGTTCTGAGCAAGCTCACTGTTCTGACCCCAGAAAACACAGCATAGAAGTAGAGTGCTCTTTTCTCAAAAGCAGAGTGTGTTTCTTGTAAGGCGAGCTAGCGTTTGTTTCCCAGTCCTAAATGGAGTTGAATCCCATGCAGTTTCTGGTCCTATGAGCAAGAGTTGTTTTCTGGTAAGAAGAGTCACTATTGCGCTACCATTGCCATACACAGCCCAAATAGCACTCGTGTCTGTTCCCAGCAAGTACAGTGTATTGGACTGAAGAGGAGCTACTGTTCTTGTCAGTTTCCTAAGCAGAGTTGAAGGAGATATGGCCCGTGTGTATAGGAAGCACTGTTCTTTTGTTCTGAGCAAGCTCATTGTTGGGACCCCATAGGAAACACAGTAGAGTAGAAGAGTGCTCTTTTCTCAAAAGCAGAGTGTGTTTCTCGTAAGGCGAGCAAGTGTTTGTTTCCCAGTCCTAAATGGAGTAGAATCCCATGCAGTTTCTGGTCCTATGAGCAAGAGTTGTTTTCTGGTAAGAAGAGGAACTACTGTGCTCCCATTGCCATACACAGTGCAAATAGCACTAGTGTCTGTTCCCAGCAAGTACAGTGTATTGGAATGAAGAGGAGCTACTGTTCTTGTCAGTTTCCTAAGCAGAGTTGAACTAGATATGGCCCATGTGTGTAGGAAGCACAGTTCTTTTGTTCTGAGCAAGCTCACTGTTCTGGCCCAAAAGAAACACAGTAGAGTAGAAGAATGCTCTTTTCTCAAAAGCAGAGTGTGTTCCTTATAAGGCGAGCTAGCGTTTGTTTCTTAGTCCTAAATGGAGTTGAGTCACATGCAGTTTATGGTCCTATGAGCAAGAGTTGTTTTCTGGTAAGAAGAGTCACTATTGCGCTACCATTGCCATACACAGCGCAAATAGCACTCGTGTCTGTTCCCAGCAAGTACAGTGTATTGGACTGAAGAGGAGCTACTGTTCTTGTCAGTTTCCTAAGCAGAGTTGAACTAGATATGGCCCGTGTGTGTAGGAAGCACAGTTCTTTTGTTCTGAGCAAGCTCACTGTTCTGACCCCAGAAAACACAGCATAGTAGAAGAGTGCTCTTTTCTCAAAAGCAGAGTGTGTTTCTTGTAAGGCGAGCTAGCGTTTGTTTCCCAGTCCTAAATGGAGTTGAGTCACATGCAGTTTGTGGTCCTATGAACAAGAGTTGTTTTCTGGTAAGAAGAGTCACTATTGCGCTACCATTGCCATACACAGTGCAAATAGCACTCGTGTCTGTTCCCAGCAAGTACAGTGTATTGGACTGAAGAGGATCTACACTTCTTGTCAGTTTCCTAAGCAGAGTTGAACTAGATATGGCCCGTGTGTGTAGGAAGCAAAGTACTTTTGTTCTGAGCAAGCTCACTGTTCGGACCCCATAAGAAACACAGTAGAGTATAAGAGTGCTCTTTTCTCAAAAGCAGAGTGTGTTTCTTATAACGCGAGCTAGCGTTTGTTTCCCAGGCCTAAATGGAGTTGAGTCACATGCAGTTTATGGTCCTATGAGCAAGAGTTGTTTTCTTTTAAAGAAAGTAAATATTGCGCTCCCATTGCATTACACTGTACAAATAGCACTCGCGTGTGTTCATAGCAAGTACAGTGTATTGGACAGAAGAGGAGCTACTGTTCTTGTCAGTTTCCTAAGCAGAGTTGAACTAGATATGGCCCGTGTGTTTAGGAAGCACAGTTCTTTTGTTCTGAGCAAGCTCACTGTTCTGACCCCAGAAAACACAGTAGAGTAGAAGAGTGCTCTTTTCTCAAAAGCAGAGAGTGTTTCTTGTAAGGCGAGCTAGCGTTTGTTTCCCAGTACTAAATTGAGTTGAGTCACATGAAGTTTGTGGTCCTATGAGAGCAGGAGTTGTTTTCTGGTAAGAAGAGTCACTATTGCGCTCCCATTGCCATACACAGCCCAAATAGCACTCGCGTATGTTCCCAGCAAGAACAGTGTATTGTACTGAAGAGGAGCTACTGTTCTTGTCAGTTTTAAAAGCAGAGTTGAACGAGATATGGCCCGTGTGTATAGGAAGCACTGTTCTTTTGTTCTGAGCAAGCTCACTGTTGGGACCCTATAGGAAACACAGTAGAGTAGAAGAGTGCTCTTTTCTCAAAAGCAGAGTGTGTTTCTCGTAAGGCGAGCAAGTGTTTGTTTCCCAGTCCTAAATGGAGTAGAATTCCATGCAGTTTCTGGTCCTACGAGCAAGAGTTGTTTTCTGGTAAGAAGAGGAACTACTGTGCTCCCATTGCCATACACAGTGCAAGTAGCACTAGCGTCTGTTCCCAGCAAGTACAGTGTATTGGAATGAAGAGGAGCTACTGTTCTTGTCAGTTTCCTAAGCAGAGTTGAACTAGATATGGCCCATGTGTGTAGGAAGCACAGTTCTTTTGTTCTGAGCAAGCTCACTGTTCTGGCCCAAAAGAAACACAGTACAGTAGAAGAGTGCTCTTTTCTCAAAAGCAGAGTGTGTTCTTATAAGGCGAGCTAGCGTTTGTTTCCCAGTCCTAAATGGAGTTGAGTCACATGCAGTTTATGGTCCTATGAGCAAGAGTTGTTTTCTGGTAAGGAAAGTCACTATCGTGCTCCCATTGCCATACACAGGGCAAATAGCATTCACGTCTGTTCCTAGCAAGTAAAGTGTATTGGAATGAAGAGGAGACTCTTCTTGTCAGTTTCCTAGGCAGAATTGAACTAGATATGGCCGTTTGTGTAGGAAGCATAGTTCTTTTGTTCTGAGCAAGCTCACTCTTCGGACCTCATAAGAAACACAGCATAGTAGAAGAGTGCTCTTTTCTCAAAGCAGAGTGTGTTTCTTGTAAGGCGAGCTAGCGTTTGTTTCCCAGTCCTAAATGGAGTTGAGTCACATGCAGTTTGTGGTCCTATGAACAAGAGTTGTTTTCTGGTAAGAAGAGTCACTATTGAGCTCCCATTGCCATACACAGTGCAAATAGCACTCGTATCTGTTCCCAGCAAGGACAGTGTATTGGACTGAAGAGGATCTACTCTTCTTGTCAGTTTCCTAAGCAGAGTTGAACTAGATATGGCCCGTGTGTGTAGGAAGCAAAGTACTTTTGTTCTGAGCATGCTCACTGTTCGGACCCCATAAGAAACACAGTAGAGTAGAAGAGTGCTCTTTTCTCAAAAGCAGAGTGTGTTTCTTATAAGGCGAGCTAGCGTTTGTTTCCCAGTCCTAAATGGAGTTGAGTCACATGCAGTTTATGGTCCTATGAGCAAGAGTTGTTTTCTTTTAAAGAAAGTAAATATTGCGCTCCCATTGCATTACACTGTACAAATAGCACTCGCGTGTGTTCCCAGCAAGTACAGTGTATTGGACAGAAGAGGAGCTACTGTTCTTGTCAGTTTCCTAAGAAGAGTTGAACTAGATATGGCCCGTGTGTTTAGGAAGCACAGTTCTTTTGTTCTGAGCAAGCTCACTGTTCTGACCCCAGAAAACACAGTAGAGTAGAAGAGTGCTCTTTTCTCAAAAGCAGAGAGTTTTTCTTGTAAGGCGAGCTAGCGTTTGTTTCCCAGTCCTAAATTGAGTTGAGTCACATGAAGTTTGTTGTCCTATGAGAGCAAGAGTTGTTTTCTGGTAAGAAGAGTCACTATTGCGCTCCCATTGCCATAAACAGCCCAAATAGCACTCGCGTATGTTCCCAGCAAGAACAGTGTATTGGACTGAAGAGGAGCTACTGTTCTTGTCAGTTTTAAAAGCAGAGTTGAACGAGATATGGCCCGTGTGTATAGGAAGCACTGTTCTTTTGTTCTGAGCAAGCTCACTGTTGGGACCCCATAGGAAACACAGTAGAGTAGAAGAGTGCTCTTTTCTCAAAAGCAGAGTGTGTTTCTCGTAAGGCGACCAAGTGTTTGTTTCCCAGTCCTAAATGGAGTAGAATCCCATGCAGTTTCTGGTCCTACGAGCAAGAGTTGTTTTCTGGTAAGAAGAGGAACTACTGTGCTCCCATTGCCATACACAGTGCAAATAGCACTAGCGTCTGTTCCCAGCAAGTACAGTGTATTGGAATGAAGAGGAGCTACTGTTCTTGTCAGTTTCCTAAGCAGAGTTGAACTAGATATGGCCCATGTGTGTAGGAAGCACAGTTCTTTTGTTCTGAGCAAGCTCACTGTTCTGACCCCAGAAAACACAGCATAGTAGAAAAGTGCTCTTTTATCAAAAGCAGCTTGTGTTTCTTGTAAGAGGAGCTAGCGTTTGTTTCCCAGTCCTAAATGGAGTTGAGTCACATGCAGTTTCTGGTCCTACGACCAAGAGTTGTTTTCTGGTAAGAAGAGCCACTATTGAGCTCCCATTGCCATACACAGTGCAAATAGCACTCGTGTCTGTTCCCAGCAAGTAAAGTGTATTGGACTGAAGAGGAGGCTCTTCTTGTCAGTTTCCTAAGCAGAATTGAACTAGATATGGCCGTGTGTGTAGGAAGCACAGTTCTTTTGTTCTGAGCAAGCTCTCTGTTCTGGCCCTATAGGAAACACAGTACAGTAGAAGAATGCTTTTTTCTCAAAATCAGAGTGTGTTTCTTGAAAGACGAGCTAGTGTTTGCTTCCCACTCTTAAATGGAGTTGAGTCACATGCAGTTTGTGGTCCTACCACCAAGAGTTGTTTTCTGGTAAGAAGAGTCACTATTGTGCTCCCATTGTTTTACACAGTGCAAATAGCACTCGTGTCAGTTCCCAGCAAGTGCAGTGTATTGGACAGAAGAGGAGCTACTGATCTTGTCAGTTTTCTAAGCAGAGGTGAACTAGATATGGCCCGTGTGTGTAGGAAGCACAGTTCTTTTGTTCTGAGCAAGCTCACTGTTCGGACCCCATAAGAAACACAGTAGAGTAGAAGAGTGCACTTTTCTCAAAAGTAGAGTGTGTTTCTTGTAAGGCGAGCTAGTGTTTGTTTCCCAGTCCTAAATGCAGTTGAATCCCATGCAGTTTCTGATCCTACGAGCAAGAGTTGTTTTCTGGTAAGAAGAGTCACTATTGCGCTACCATTGCCATACACAGTGCAAATAGCACTCGCATCTGTTCCTAGCAAGTAAAGTGTATTGGACTGAAGAGGAGACTCTTCTTGTCAGTTTCCTAAGCAGAATTGAACTAGATATGGCCGTGTGTGTAGGAAGCACAGTTCTTTTGTTCTGAGCAAGCTCACTCTTCGGACCCCATAAGAAACACAGTAGAGTAGAAGAGTGCTCTTTTCTCAAAAGCAGAGTGTGTTTCTTGTAAGGCGAGCTAGTGTTTGTTTCCCAGTCCTAAATGGAGTTGAGTCACATGCAGTTTATGGTCCTATGAGCAAGAGTTGTTTTCTTTTAAAGAAAGTAACTATTGCGCTCCCATTGCATTACACTGTACAAATAGCACTGGCGTGTGTTCCCAGCAAGTACAGTGTATTGGACAGAAGAGGAGCTACTGTTCTTGTCAGTTTCCTAAGCAGAGTTGAACTAGATATGGCCCGTGTGTTTAGGAAGCACAGTTCTTTTGTTCTGAGCAAGCTCACTGTTCTGACCCCAGAAAACACAGTAGAGTAGAAGAGTGCTCTTTTCTCAAAAGCAGAGAGTGTTTCTTGTAAGGCGAGCTAGCGTTTGTTTCCCCATTCCTAAATTGAGTTGAGTCACATGAAGTTTTTTGTCCTATGAGAGCAAGAGTTGTTTTCTGGTAAGAAGAGTCACTATTGCGCTCCCATTGCCATACACAGCCCAAATAGCACTCGCGTATGTTCCCAGCAAGAACAGTGTATTGGACTGAAGAGGAGATACTGTTCTTGTCAGTTTTAAAAGCAGAGTTGAACGAGATATGGCCCGTGTGTATAGGAAGCACTGTTCTTTTTTTCTGAGCAAGCTCACTGTTGGGACCCCATATGAAACACAGTAGAGTAGAAGAGTGCTCTTTTCTCAAAAGCAGAGTGTGTTTCTCGTAAGGCGAGCAAGTGTTTGTTTCCCAGTCCTAAATGGAGTAGAATCCATGCAGTTTCTGGTCCTATGAGCAAGAGTTGTTTTCTGGTAAGAAGAGGAACTACTGTGCTCCCATTGCTATACACAGTGCAAATAGCACTAGCGTCTCTTCCCAGCAAGTAGAGTGTATTGGAATGAAGAGGAGCTACTGTTCTTGTCAGTTTCCTAAGCAGAGTTGAACTAGATATGGCCCATGTGGGTAGGAAGCACAGTTCTTTTGTTCTGAGCAAGCTCACTGTTCTGGCCCAAAAGAAACACAGTACAGTAGAAGAGTGCTCTTTTCTCAAAAGCAGAGTGTGTTCTTATAAGGCAAGCTAGCGTTTGTTTCCCAGTCCTAAATGGAGTTGAGTCACATGCAGTTTATGGTCCTATGAGCAAGAGTTGTTTTCTGGTAAGGAAAGTCACTATTGTGCTCTCATTGCCATACACAGTGCAAATAGCACTCGTGTCTGTTCCTAGCAAGTAAAGTGTATTGGACTGAAGAGGAGACTCTTCTTGTCAGTTTCCTAAGCAGAATTGAACTAGATATGGCCGTGTGTGTAGGAAGCACAGTTCTTTTGTTCTGAGCAAGCTCACTCTTCGGACCCCATAAGAAACACAGTAGAGTAGAAGAGTGCTCTTTTCTCAAAAGCAGAGTGTGTTTCTTGTAAGGCGAGCTAGTGTTTGTTTCCCAGAACTAAATGGATTTGAATCCCATGCAGTTTCTGGTCCTATGAGCAAGAGCTGTTTTCTGGTAAGAAGAGTCACTATTGTGCTACCATTGCCAAACACAGTGCAAATAGCACTCGCGTCTGTTCCCAGCACGTACAGTGTATTCGACTGAAGAGGAGCTACTTTTCTTGTCAGTTTCCTAAGCAGAGTTGAACTAGATACGGCCCGTGTGTGTAGGAAGGACAGTTCTTTTGTTATGAGCAAGCTCACTGTTCTGACCCCAGAAAACACAGCATAGTAGAAGAGTGCTCTTTTCTCAAAAGCAGAGTGTGTTTCTTATAAGGCAAGCTAGCGTTTGTTTCCCAGTCCTAAATGGAGTTGAGTCACATGCAGTTTATGGTCCTATGAGCAAGAGTTGTTTTCTGGTAAGGAAATTCACTATTGTGCTCCCATTGCCATACACAGTGCAAATATCACTCGCGTCTGTTCCCAGCAAGTAAAGTGTATTGGACTGAAGAGGAGACTCTTCTTGTCAGTTTCCTAAGCAGAATTGAACTAGATATGGCCCGTGTGTGTAGGAAGCACAGTTCTTTGTTCTGAGCAAGCTCACTGTTCAGACCCAATAGGAAAAGCAGTAGAGTAGAAGAGTGCTCTTTTCTCAAAAGCAGAGTGTGTTTCTTGAAAGGCGAGCTAGCGTTTGTTTCCCACTCCTAAATGGAGTTGAGTCACATGCAGTTTGTGGTCCTATGACCAAGAGTTGTTTTCTGGTAAGAAGAGTCACTGTTGTGCTCCCATTGCCATACACAGTGCAAATAGCACTCGCGTTTGTTCCCAGCAAGTACAGTGTATTGGACTGAAGAGGAGCTACTGTTCTTGTCAGTTTCCTAAGCAGAGTTGAACTACATATGGCCCGTGTGTGTAGGAAGCACAATTCTTTGTTCTGAGCAAGTTCACTCTTCGGACCCCATAGGAAACGCAGTAGAGTAGAAGAGTGCTCTTTTCTCAAAAGCAGAGTGTGTTTCTTGTAAGGCGAGCTAGTGTTTGTTTCCCAGTCAGAAATGGAGTTGAATCCCATGCAGTTTCTGGTCTTACGAGCAAGAGTTGTTTTCTGGTAAGAAGAGTCGCTATTGTGCTCCCTTTGCCATACACAGTGCAAATAGCACTCGCGTCAGTTCCCAGCAAGTGCAGTGTATTGGACTGAAGAGGAGCTACTGATCTTGTCAGTTTTCTAAGCAGAGGTGAACTAGATATGGCCCGTGTGTGTAGGAAGCACAGTTCTTTTGTTCTGAGCAAGCTCACTCTTTGGACCCAATAAGAAACACAGTAGAGAAGAAGAGTGCTCTTTTCTCAAAAGCAGAGTGTATTTCTTATAAGGCGAGCTAGTGTTTGTTTCCCAGTCCTAAATAGAGTTGAATCCCATGCAGTTTCTGATCCTACGAGCAAGAGTTGTTTTCTGGTAAGAAGAGTCACTATTGTGCTACCATTGCCATACACAGTGCAAATAGCACTCGCGTCTGTTCCCAGCAAGTACAGTGTATTTGACTGAAGAGGAGCTACTGTTCTTGTTAGTTTCCTAAGCAGAGTTGAACTAGATATGGCCCGTGTGTGTAGGAAGCACAGTTCTTTTGTTCTGAGCAAGCTCACTGTTCTGACCCCAGAAAACACAGCATAGTAGAAAAGTGCTCTTTTCTCAAAAGCAGAGTGTGTTTCTTGTAAGACGAGCTAGCGTTTGTTTCCCAGTCCTAAATGGAGTTGAGTCACATGGAGTTTCTGGTCCTACGACCAAGAGTTGTTTTCTGGTAAGAAGAGCCACTATTGAGCTCCCATTGCCATACACAGTGCAAATAGCACTCGTGTCTGTTCCCAGCAAGTACAGTGTATTGGACTGAAGAGGATCTACTGTTCTTGTCAGTTTCCTAAGAAGAGTTGAACTAGATATGTCCCGTGTGTGTAGGAAGCAAAGTACTTTTGTTCTGAGCAAGCTCACTTTTCGGACCCTATAAGAAACACAGTAGAGTAGAAGAGTGCTCTTTTCTCAAAAGCAGAGTGTGTTTCTTATAAGGCGAGCTAGCGTTTGTTTCCCAGTCCTAAATGGAGTTGAGTCACATGCAGTTTATGGTCCTATGAGCAAGAGTTGTTTTCTGGTAAGGAAAGACACTATTGTGCTCCCATTGCCATACACAGTGCAAATAGCACTGGCGTCTGTTCCCAGCAAGTACAGTGTATTGGACTGAAGAGTAGCTAATGTTCTTGTCAGTTTTCTAAGCAGAGTTGAACTAGATATGGCCCGTGTGTGTAGGAAGCACAGTTTTTTTGTTCTGAGCAAGCTCACTGTTCGGAACCCATAAGAAACACAGTAGAGTAGAAGAGTGTTCTTCTTTCAAAAGCAGAGTGTGTTTCTTGTAAGGTGAACTAGCGTTTGATTCCCAGTCAGAAATGGAGTTAAATCCCATGCAGTTTCTGGTCCTACGATCAAGAGTTGTTTTCTTGTAAGGAAAGTCACTATTGCACTCCCATTGCATTACACAGTGCAAATAGCACTCGCATGTGTTCCCAGCAAGTACAGTGTATTGGACTGAAGAGGAGCTACTGTTCTTGTCAGTTTCCTAAGCAGAGTTGACATAGATATGGCCCGTGTGTGTAGGAAGCACAGTTCTTTGTTCTGAGCAAGCTCACTGTTCGGACCCAATAGGAAAAGCAGTAGAGTAGAAGAGTGCTCTTTTCTCAAAAGCAGAGAGTGTTTCTTGTAAGGCAAGCTAGCATTTGTTTCCCATTCCTAAATGGAGTTGAGTCACATGCAGTTTCTGCTCCTACAAGCAAGAGTTGTTTTCTGGTAAGAAGAGTCACTATTGCGCTCCCATTGTCATATACAGGGCAAATAGCACTGGCGTCTCTTCCCGGCACGTACAGTGTATTGGACTGAAGAGGATGTACTGTTCTTGTCAGTTTCCTAAGCAATATTGAACTAGATATGGCCCATGTGTGTAGGAAGCACAGTTCTTTTGTTCTGAGCAAGCTCTCTGTTCTGGCCGTGCAGGAAACACAGTAGAGTAGAAGAGTGCTCTTTTCTCAAAAGCAGAGTGTGTTTCTTGTAAGGCGAGCTAGCGTTTGTTTCCCAGTCCTAACTGGAGTTGAGTCACATGTAGTTTCTGGTCCTACGAGCAAGAGTTGTTTTCTGGTAAGAAGAGTCACTATTGAGATCCCTTTGCCATACACAGTGCAAATAGCACTCGTGTCTGTTCCCAGCAAGTACAGTGTATTGGACTGAAGAGGATCTACTGTTCTTGTCAGTTTCGTAAGCAGAGTTGAACTAGATATTCCCCGTGGGTGTAGGAAGCACAGTTCTTTTGTTCTGAGCAAGCTCACTGTTCGAACCCCATAGGAAACACAGTATAGTAGAAGAGTGCTCTTTTCTCAAAAATAGAGTGTGTTTCTTGTAAGGCGAGCTAGTGTTTGTTTCCCAGTCAGTAATGGAGTTGAATCCCATGCAGTTTCTGGTCCTAGGAGCAAGAGTTGTTTTCTGGTAAGGAAAGTCACTATTGTGCTCCCATTGCATTACACAGTGCAAACAGCACTCGCGTGTGTTCCCAGCAAGTACAGTGTATTGGACTGAAGAGGAGCTACTGTTCTTGTCAGTTTCCTAAGCAGAGTTGAACTAGATATGGCCCATGTGTGTAGGAAGCACAGTTCTTTTGTTCGGAGCAAGCTCACTGTTCGGATCCACAGGAAACACAGAAGAGTAGAAGAGTGCTCTTTTCTCAAAAGCAGAGTGTTTTTCTTGTAAGGCGAGCTAGCGTTTGTTTCCCAGTCCTAAATGGAGTTGAGTCACATACAGTTTCTGGTCCTACGAGCAAGAGTTGTTTTCTGGTAAGAAGAGTCACTATTGCACTCCCATTGTCATACACAGGGCAAATAGCACTGGCGTCGGTTCCCAGCATGTACAGTGTATTGGACTGAAGAGGATCTACTGTTCTTGTAAGTTTCCTAAGGAGAATTGAAATAGATATGGCCCGTGTGTGTAGGAAGCACAGTTCTTTTGTTCTGAGCAAGCTCACTTTTCTGGCCCTATAGGAAACACAGTAGAGTAGAAGAGTTCTCTTTTCTCAAAAGCAGAGTGTGTTTCTTATAAGACGAGCTAGCGTTTGTTTCCCAGTCAGAAATGGAGTTGAATCCCATGAAGTTTCTGTTACTAGGAGCAAGAGTTGTTTTCTGGTAAGGAAAGTCACTATTGCGCTCCCATTGCATTACACAGTGCAAACAGTACTCCCGTGTGTTCCCAGCAAGTACAGTGTATCGGACTGAAGAGGGGCTACTGTTCTTGTCAGTTTCCTAAGCAGAGTTGAACTAGATATTCCCCGTTTGTGTAGAAAGCACAGTTCTTTTTTTCTGAGCAAGCTCACTGTTCGGACCCATAGGAAACACAGAAGAGTAGAAGAGTGTTCCTTTTTCAAAAGCAGAGTGTGTTTCTTTTTTTTTTTTTGGTTTTTCGAGACAGGGTTTCTCTGTGTAGCTTTGCGCCTTTCCTGGAACTCGCTTTGGAGACCAGGCTGGCCTCGAACTCACAGAGATCCGCCTGGCTCTGCCTCCCAAGTGCTGGGATTAAAGGCGTGCGCCACCACCGCCCGGCTGAGTGTGTTTCTTATAAGGCGAGCTAGCGATTGTTTCCCTGTCCTAAATGGAGTTGAATCCCATCAAGTTTCTTGTACTAGGAGAAAGAGTTGCTTTCTGGTAAGGAAAGTCACTATTTTGCTCCCATTGCATTACACAGTGCAAACAGCACTCCCTTGTGTTCCCAGCAAGTACAGTGTATCGGACTGAAGAGGGGCTACTGTTCTTGTCAGTTTCCTAAGCAGAGTTGAAGTAGATATTCCCCGTGTTTGTAGAAAGCACAGTTCTTTTTTTCTGAGCAAGCTCACTGTTGGGACCCATAGGAAACACAGAAGAGTAGAAGAGTGTTCTTTTCTCAAAAGCAGAGTGTGTTTCTTATAAGGGGAGCTAGCGTTTGTTTCCCTGTCCTAAATGGAGTTGAGGCACATGCAGTTTTTGGTCCTATGTGAAAGAGTTGTTTTCTGGTAAGGAAAGTCACTATTGTGCTCCCATTGCCATACACAGTGCAAATAGCACTCGCATCTATTCCCAGCAAGTACAGTGTATTGGACTGAAGAGGAGCTACTGTTCTTGTCAGTTTCCTAAGCAGAGTTGAACTAGATATGGCACGTGTGTGTAGGAAGAACAGTTCTTTTGTTCTGAGCAAGCTCACTCTTCTGGCCCTAAAGGAAACACAGTAGAGTAGAAAAATGCTCTTTTCTCAAAAGCAGAGTGTGTTTCTTGTAAGGCGAGCTAGCATTTGTTTCCCAGTCAGAAATGGAGTTGAATCCCATGTGTTTCTGTTCCTATGAGCAAGAGTTGTTTTCGTGTAAGGAAAGTAACTATTGTGCTCCCATTGCATTACACAGTACAAACAGCACTCACGTGTGTTCCCAGCAAGTACAGTGTATTGGACTGAAGAGGATCTACTGTTCTTGTCAGTTTCCTAAGCAGAGTTGCACTAGATATGGCCCGTGTGTGTAGGAAGCACAGTTCATTTGTTCTGAGCAAGCTCACTGTTTGGACACCATAGGAAACACAAAAGAGTAGAAGAGTGCTCTTTTCTCAAAAGAAGAGTGTATTTTTTGTAAGGCGAGCTAGCGTTTGTTTCCAGTCCTAAATGGAGTTGAGTCACATGCAGTTTGTGGTCCTACTGCCAAGAGTTGTTTTCTGGTAAGCACAGTCACTATTGCGCTCCCACTGTCATATACAGGGCAAATAGCACGGACGTCTGTTCCCAGCATGTACAGTGTATTGGACTGAAGAGGAGCTACTGTTCTTGTCAGTTTCCTAAGCAGAGTTGAACTAGATATGGCCCGTGTGTGTAGGAAGCACAGTTCTTTTGTTCTTAGCAAGCTCACTGTTTGGACCCCATAGAAAACACAGTAGAGTAGAAGAGTGCTCTTTTCTCAAAAGCAGAGTTTGTTTCTTGTAAGGCAAGCTAGCATTTGTTTCCCAGTCCTAAATGGAGTTGAGTCACATGCAGTTTGTGGTCCTACGAGCAAGAGTTGTTTTCTGGTAAGAAGAGTCACAATTGAGCTCCCATTGCCATACACAGTGCAAATAGCACTAGCGTCTGTTCCCAGCAAGTACAGTGTATTGGACTGAAGAGGATCTACTGTTCTTGTCAGTTTCCTAAGCAGAGTTGAACTAGATATGGCCCGTGTGTGTAGGAAGCACAGTACTTTTTTCTAAGCAAGCTCAATGTTCGGACCCCATAAGAAACACAGTAGAGTAGAAGAGTGCTCTTTTTTCAAAAGCAGAGTGTGTTTCTTGTAAGGCGAGCTAGTGTTTGTTTCCCAGTCCTAAATGGAGTTGAGTCACATGCAGTTTATGGTCCTATGAGCAAGAGTTGTTTTCTTTTAAAGAAAGTAACTATTGCGCTCCCATTGCATTACACTGTACAAATAGCACTCGCGTGTGTTCCCAGCAAGTACAGTGTATTGGCAGAAGAGGAGCTACTGTTCTTGTCAGTTTCCTAAGCAGAGTTGAACTAGATATGGCCCGTGTGTTTAGGAAGCACAGTTCTTTTGTTCTGAGCAAGCTCACTGTTCTGACCCCAGAAAACACAGTAGAGTAGAAGAGTGCTGTTTTCTCAAAAGCAGACTGTGTTTCTTGTAAGGCGAGCAAGTGTTTGTTTCCCAGTCCTAAATGGAGTAGAATCCCATGCAGTTTCTGGTCCTACGAGCAAGAATTGTTTTCTGGTAAGAAGAGGAACTACTGTGCTCCCATTGCCATACACAGTGCAAATAGCACTAGCGTCTGTTCCCAGCAAGTACAGTGTATTGGAATGAAGAGGAGCTACTGTTCTTGTCAGTTTCCTAAGCAGAATTGAACTAGATATGGCCCATGTGTGTAGGAAGCACAGTTCTTTTGTTCTGAGCAAGCTCACTGTTCTGGACCAAAAGAAACACAGTACAGTAGAAGAGTGCTTTTTTCTCAAAAGCAGAGTGTGTTCCTTATAAGGCGAGCTAGCGTTTGTTTCCCAGTCCTAAATGGAGTTGAGTCACATGCAGTTTATGGTCCTATGAGCAAGAGTTGTTTTCTGGTAAGGAAAGTCACTATTGTGCTCCCATTGCCATACACAGTGCAAATAGCACTCGCGTCTGTTCCTAGCAAGTAAAGTGTATTGGACTGAAGAGGAGACTCTTCTTGTCAGTTTCCAAAGCAGAATTGAACTAGATATGGCCGTGTGTTTAGGAAGCACAGTTCTTTTGTTCTGAGCAAGCTCACTCTTCGGACCCCATAAGAAACACAGTAGAAGAGAAGAGTGCTCTTTTCTCAAAAGAAGAGTGTGTTTCTTGTAAGGCGAGCTAGCGTTTGTTTCCCAGAACTAAATGGATTTGAATCTCATGCAGTTTCTGGTCCTATGAGCAAGAGCTGTTTTCTGGTAAGAAGAGTCACTATTGTGCTCCCATTGCCATACACAGTGCAAATAGCCCTCGCGTCAGTTCCCAGCAAGTGCAGTGTATTGGACTGAAGAGGAGCTACTGATCTTGTCAGTTTTCTAAGCAGAGTTGAACTAGATATGGCCCGTGTGTGTAGGAAGCAAAGTTCTTTTGTTCTGAGCAAGCTCACTCTTCAGACCCCATAAGAAACACAGTAGAGAAGAAGAGTGCTCTTTTCTCAAAAGCAGAGTGTGTTTCTTGTAAGGTGAGCTAGTGTTTGTTTCCCAGTCCTAAATAGAGTTGAATCCCATGCAGTTTCTGATCCTACGAGCAAGAGTTGTTTTCTGGTATGAAGAGTCACTATTGCGCTACCATTGCCATACACAGCGCAAATAGCACTCGCGTCTGTTCCCAGCAAGTACAGTGTATTGGACTGAAGAGGAGCTACTGTTCTTGTCAGTTTCCTAAGCAGAGTTGAACTAGATATGGCCCGTGTGTGTAGGAAGCACAATTCTTTTGTTCTGAGCAAGCTCACTGTTCTGACCCCAGAAAACACAGCATAGTAGAAAAGTGCTCTTTTCTCAAAAGCAGAGTGTGTTTCTTGTAAGATGAGCTAGCGTTTGTTTCCCAGTCCTAAATGGAGTTGAGTCACATGCAGTTTCTGGTCCTACGACCAAGAGTTGTTTTCTGGTAAGAAGAGCCACTATTGAGCTCCCATTGCCATACACAGTGCAAATAGCACTCGTGTCTGTTCCCAGCAAGTACAGTGTATTGGACTGAAGAGGATCTACTGTTCTTGTCAGTTTCCTAAGAAGAGTTGAACTAGATATGGCCCGTGTGTGTAGGAAGCAAAGTACTTTTGTTCTGAGCAAGCTCACTGTTCGGACCCCATAAGAAACACAGTAGAGTAGAAAAGTGCTCTTTTTTCAAAAGCAGAGGGTGTTTCTTATAAGGCGAGCTAGCGTTTGTTTCCCAGTCAGAAATGGAGTTGAGTCACATGCAGTTTATGGTCCTATGAGCAAGAGTTGTTTTCTGGTAAGGAAAGACACTATTGTGCTCCCATTGCCATACACAGTGCAAAGAGCACTCGCGTCTGTTCCCAGCAAGTACAGTGTATTGGACTGAATAGGAGCTAATGTTCTTGTCAGTTTTCTAAGCAGAGTTGAACTAGATATGGCCCGTGTGTGTAGGAAGCACAGTTTTTTTGTTCTGAGCAAGCTCACTGTTCGGAACCCATAAGAAACACAGTAGAGTAGAAGAGTGTTCTTTTTTCAAAAGCAGAGTGTGTTTCTTGTAAGGCGAGCTAGCGTTTGATTCCCAGTCAGAAATGGAGTTAAATCCCATGCAGTTTCTGGTCCTACAAGCAAGAGTTGTTTTCTTCTAAGGAAAGTCACTATTGCACTCCCATTGCATTACACAGTGCAAATAGTCCTCGCATGTGTTCCCACCAAGTACAGTGTATTGGACTGAAGAGGAGCTACTGTTCTTGTCAGTTTCCTAAGCAGAGTTGAACTAGATATGGCCCGTGTGTGTAGGAAGCACACTTCTTTTGTTCTGAGCAAGCTCACTGTTCTGACACCAGAAAACCCAGCATAGTAGAAGAGTGCTCTTTTCTCAAAAGCAGAGTGTGTTCATTATAAGGCGACTAGCGTTTGTTTCCCAGTCCTAAATGGAGTTGAGTCACATGCAGTTTACTGTCCTATGAGCAAGAGTTGTTTTCTGGTAAGGAAAGTCACTATTGTGCTCCCATTGCCATACACAGTGCAAATATCACTCGCGTCTGTTCCCAGCAAGTAAAGTGTATTGGACTGAAGAGGAGGCTCTTCTTGTCAGTTTTCTTAGCAGAATTGAACTAGATATGGCCGTGTGTGTAGGAAGCACAGTTCTTTTGTTCTGAGCAAGCTCTCTGTTCTGGCCCTATAGGAAACACAGTACAGTAGAAGAATGCTTTTTTCTCAAAATCAGAGTGTGTTTCTTGAAAGACGAGCTAGCGTTTGTTTCCCACTCCTAAATGGAGTTGAGTCACATGCAGTTTGTGGTCCTACGAGCAAGAGTTGTTTTCTGGTAAGAAGAGTCACAATTGAGCTCCCATTGCCATACACAGTGCAAATAGCACTCGTGTCTGTTCCCAGCAAGTACAGTGTATTGGACTGAAGAGGATCTACTGTTCTTGTCAGTTTCCTAAGCAGAGTTGATCTAGATATGGCCCGTGTGTGTAGGAAGCACAGTACTTTTGTTCTGAGCAAGCTCAATGTTCGGACCCCATAAGAAACACAGTAGAGTAGCAGAGTGCACTTTTTACAAAAGCAGTGTGTGTTTCTTGTAAGGCGAGCTAGTGTTTGTTTCCCAGTCCTAAATGGAGATGAATCACATGTAGTTTCTGGTCCTACGAGCAAGAGTTGTTTTCTGGTAAGAAGAGCCACTATTGCGCTCCCATTGCCATACACAGTGCAAATAGCACTCGCGTCTGTTCCCAGCAAGTACAGTGTATTGGACTGAAGAGGGCTACTGTTCTTGTCAGTTTCCTAAGCAGAGTTGAACTAGATATGGCCCGTGTGTGTAGGAAGCACAGTTTTTTTGTTCTGAGCAAGCTCACTGTTCGGACCCCATAAGAAACACAGTAGAGTAGAAGAGTGTTCTTTTTTCAAAAGCAGAGTGTGTTTCTTGGAAGGCGAGCTAGTGTTTGTTTCCCAGTCCTAAATGGAGTTGAGTCACATGCAGTTTAGGGTCCTATGAGCAAGAGTTGTTTTCTTTTAAAGAAAGTAACTATTGCGCTCCCATTGCATTACACTGTACAAATAGCACTCGCGTGTGTTCCCAGCAAGTACAGTGTATTGGCAGAAGAGGAGCTACTGTTCAGTTTCCTAAGCAGAGTTGAACTAGATATGGCCCGTGTGTTTAGGAAGCACAGTTCTTTTGTTCTGAGCAAGCTCACTGTTCTGACCCCAGAAAACACAGTAGAGTAGAAGAGTGCTCTTTTCTCAAAAGCAGACTGTGTTTCTTGTAAGGCGAGCAAGTGTTTGTTTCCCAGTCCTAAATGGAGTAGAATCCCATGCAGTTTCTGGTCCTACGAGCAAGAATTGTTTTCTGGTAAGAAGAGGAACTACTGTGCTCCCATTGCCATACACAGTGCAAATAGCACTAGCGTCTGTTCCCAGCAAGTACAGTGTATTGGAATGAAGAGGAGCTACTGTTCTTGTCAGTATCCTAAGCAGAATTGAACTAGATATGGCCCATGTGTGTAGGAAGCACAGTTCTTTTGTTCTGAGCAAGCTCACTGTTCTGGACCAAAAGAAACACAGTACAGTAGAAGAGTGCTCTTTTCTCAAAAGCAGAGTGTGTTCCTTATAAGGCGAGCTAGCGTTTGTTTCCCAGTCCTAAATGGAGTTGAGTCACATGCAGTTTATGGTCCTATGAGCAAGAGTTGTTTTCTGGTAAGGAAAGTCACTATTGTGCTCCCATTGCCATACACAGTGCAAATAGCACTCGCATCTGTTCCTAGCAAGTAAAGTGTATTGGACTGAAGAGGAGACTCTTCTTGTCAGTTTTCTAAGCAGAGTTGAACTAGATATGGCCCGTGTGTGTAGGAAGCACAGTTTTTTTGTTCTGAGCAAGCTCACTGTTCGGAACCCATAAGAAACACAGTAGAGTAGAAGAGTGTTCTTTTTTCAAAAGCAGAGTGTGTTTCTTGTAAGACGAACTAGCGTTTGATTCCCAGTCAGAAATGGAGTTAAATCCCATGCAGTTTCTGGTCCTATGAGGAAGAGTTGTTTTCTTGTAAGGAAAGTCACTATTGCACTCCCATTGCATTACACAGTGCAAATAGCACTCGCATGTGTTCCCAGCAAGTACAGTGTATTGGACTGAAGAGGATCTACTGTTCTTGTCAGTTTCCTAAGCAGAATTGAACTAGATATGGTCGTGTGTGTAGGAAGCACAGTTCTTTTGTTCTGAGCAAGCTCACTGTTCGGAACCCAGAGGAAACACAGTAGAGTAGAAGAGTGCTCTTTTCTCAAAAGCAGAGTGTGTTTCTCTTAAGGCGAGCTAGTGTTTGTTGCCCAGTCCTAAATGGAGTAGAATCACATGCAGTTTCTGGTCCTATGAGCAAGAGTTGTTTTCTGGTAAAAAGAGGAACTATTGCTCTGCTATTGCCATACACAGTGCAAATAGCACTCGCGTCTGTTCCGAGCAAATACAGTGTATTGGACTGAAGAGGAGCTACTGTTCTTGTCAATTTCCTAAGCAGAGTTGAACTAGATATGGCCATGTGTGTAGGAAGCACAGTTCTTTGTTCTGAGCAAGCTCAATATTCTGGCCCAAAAGAAACACAGTAGAGTAGAAGAGGGCTCTTTTCTCAAAAGCAGAGTGTGTTTCTTGTAAGGCGAGCTAGCGTTTGTTTCCCAGTCCTAAATGGAGTTGAGTCACATGCAGTTTGTGGTCCTACGACCAAGAGTTGTTTTCTGGTAAGAAGAGTCACTATTGCGCTCCCTATGTCATATACAGGGCAAATAGCACTGGCATCTCTTCCCGGCACGTACAGTGTATTGGACTGAAGAGGATGTACTGTTCTTGTCAGTTTCCTAAGCAGAATTGAACTAGAGATGGCCCATGTGTGTAGGAAGCACAGTTCTTTTGTTCTGAGAAAGCTCACTGTTCTGGCCCTGTAGGAAACACAGTAGAGTAGAAGAGTGCTCTCTTCTCAAAAGCAGAGTGTGTTTCTTGTAAGGTGAGCTAGTGTTTGTTTCCCAGTCAGAAATGGAGTTGAATCCCACGCAGTGTCTGGTCCTAGGAACAAGAGTTGTTTTCTGGTAAGGAAAGTCACTATTGTGCTCCCATTGCATTACACAGTGCAAACAGCACTCCCTTCTGTTCTCAGCAAGTACAGTGTATTGGACTGAAGAGGAGCTACTGTTCTTGTCAGTTTCCTAAGCAGAGTTGAACTAGATATTCCCCGTGTGTGTAGGAAGCACAGTTCTTTTGTTCTGAGCAAGCTCATTGTTCTGGCCCTATAGGAAACACAGTAGAGTAGACGAGTGCTCTTTTCTCAAAAGCAGAGTGTGTTTCTTGTAAGGCGAGCTAGTGTTTGTTTCCCACTCCTAATTGAGTTGAGTCACATGCAGGTTTTGGTCCTACGAGCAAGAGTTGTTTTCTGGTAAGAAGAGTCACTATTGTGCTTCCATTGCCATACACAGTACAAATAGCCCTCGCGTCTGTTCCCAGCAAGTACAATGTATTGCACTGAAGAGGAGCTACTGTTCTTGTCAGTTTCCTAAGCAGAGTTGAACCAGATATGGCCCGTGTGTGTAGGAAGCACAGTTCTTTGTTCTGAGCAAGCTCACTGTTCGGAACCCATAGGAAACGCAGTAGAGTAGAAGAGTGCTCTTTTCTCAAAAGCAGAGTGTGTTTCTTGTTAGGCGAGCTAGTGTTTGTTTCCCAGTGAGAAATGGAGTTGAATCCCATGCAGTTTCTGGTCCTACGATCAAGAGTTGTTTTCTGGTAAGAAGAGTCACTATTGTGCTCCCATTGCCATACACAGTGCAAATAGCACTCGCGTCTGTTCCCAGCAAGTACAGTGTATTGGACTGAAGAGGAGCTACTGATATTGTCAGTTTTCTAAGCAGAGGTGAACTAGATATGCCCCGTGTGTGTAGGAAGCACAGTTCTTTTTTCTGAGCAAGCTCACTGTTCGGACCCCATAGGAAACACAGTATAGTAGAAGAGTAATCTTTTCTCAAAAGCAGAGTGTATTTCTTGTAAGGCAAGCTAGTTTTTGTTTCCCAGTCAGAAATGGAGTTGAATCCCATGCAGTTTCTGGTCCTACAAGCAAGAGTTGTTTTCTGGTAAGAAGAGTCACTATTGCTCCCTTTGCCATACACAGTGCAAATAGCACTCGCATCAGTTCCCAGCAAGTGCAGTGTATTGGACTGAAGAGGAGCTACTGATCTTGTCAGTTTTCTAAGCAGAGGTGAACTAGATATGGCCCGTGTGTGTAGGAAGCACAGTTCTTTTGTTCTGAGCAAGCTCACTCTTTGGACCCCATAAGAAACACAGTAGAGAAGAAGAGTGCTCTTTTCTCAAAAGCAGAGTGTATTTCTTGTAAGGCGAGCTAGTGTTTGTTTCCCAGTCCTAAATAGAGTTGAATCCCATGCAGTTTCTGATCCTACGAGCAAGAGTTGTTTTCTGGTAAGAAGAGTCACTATTGTGCTACCATTGCCATACACAGTGCAAATAGCACTCGCGTCTGTTCCCAGCAAGTACAGTGTATTGGACTGAAGAGGAGCTACTGTTCTTGTTAGTTTCCTAAGCAGAGTTGAACTAGATATGGCCCGTGTGTGTAGGAAGCACAGTTCTTTTGTTCTGAGCAAGCTCACTGTTCTGACCCCAGAAAACACAGCATAGTAGAAAAGTGCTCTTTTCTCAAAAGCAGAGTGTGTTTCTTGTAAGATGAGCTAGCGTTTGTTTCCCAGTCCTAAATGGAGTTGAGTCACATGGAGTTTCTGGTCCTACGACCAAGAGTTGTTTTCTGGTAAGAAGAGCCACTATTGAGCTCCCATTGCCATACACAGTGCAAATAGCACTCGTGTCTGTTCCCAGCAAGTACAGTGTATTGGACTGAAGAGGATCTACTGTTCTTGTCAGTTTCCTAAGAAGAGTTGAACTAGATATGTCCCGTGTGTGTAGGAAGCAAAGTACTTTTGTTCTGAGCAAGCTCACTTTTCGGACCCCATAAGAAACACAGTAGAGTAGAAGAGTGCTCTTTTCTCAAAAGCAGAGT
Source organism: Peromyscus eremicus (assembly GCF_949786415.1). Taxonomy (NCBI): domain Eukaryota; kingdom Metazoa; phylum Chordata; class Mammalia; order Rodentia; family Cricetidae; genus Peromyscus; species Peromyscus eremicus. The sequence goes on from NW_026736458.1 coordinate 59,383, forward strand.
GTGTTTCTTATAAGGCGAGCTAGCATTTGTTTCCCAGTCCTAAATGGAGTTGAGTCACATGCAGTTTATGGTCCTATGAGCAAGAGTTGTTTTCTGGTAAGGAAAGACACTATTGTGCTCCCATTGCCATACACAGTGCAAAGAGCAATCGCGTCTGTTCCCAGCAAGTACAGTGTATTGGACTGAAGAGGAGCTAATGTTCTTGTCAGTTTTCTAAGCAGAGTTGAACTAGATATGGCCCGTGTGTGTAGGAAGCACAGTTTTTTTGTTCTGAGCAAGCTCACTGTTCGGAACCCATAAGAAACACAGTAGAGTAGAAGAGTGTTCTTTTTTCAAAAGCAGAGTGTGTTTCTTGTAAGGCGAACTAGCGTTTGATTCCCAGTCAGAAATGGAGTTAAGTCCCATGCAGTTTCTGGTCCTATGAGCAAGAGTTGTTTTCTTGTAAGGAAAGTCACTATTGCACTCCCATTGCATTACACAGTGCAAATAGCACCGGCGTCGGTTCCCAGCATGTACAGTGTATTGGACTGAAGAGGATCTACTGTTCTTGTCAGTTTCCTAAGCAGAATTGAACTAGATATGGTCGTGTGTGTAGGAAGCACAGTTCTTTTGTTCTGAGCAAGCTCACTGTTCGGAACCCAGAGGAAACACAGTAGAGTAGAAGAGTGCTCTTTTCTCAAAAGCAGAGTGTTTCTCTTAAGGCGAGCTAGTGTTTGTTGCCCAGTCCTAAATGGAGTAGAATCACATGCAGTTTCTGGTCCTATGAGCAAGAGTTGTTTTCTGGTAAAAAGAGGAACTATAGCTCTGCTATTGCCATACACAGTGCAAATAGCACTCGCGTCTGTTCCGAGCAAGTACAGTGTATTGGACTGAAGAGGAGCTACTGTTCTTGTCAATTTCCTAAGCAGAGTTGAACTAGATATGGCCATGTGTGTAGGAAGCACAGTTCTTTGTTCTGAGCAAGCTCACTATTCTGGCCCAAAAGAAACACAGTAGAGTAGAAGAGGGCTTTTTTCTCAAAAGCAGAGTGTGTTTCTTGTAAAACGAGCTAGCGTTTGTTTCCCAGTCCTAAATGGAGTTGAGTCACATGCAGTTTGTGGTCCTACGACCAAGAGTTGTTTTCTGGTAAGAAGAGTCACTATTGTGCTCCCATTGCCATACACAGTGCAAATAGCACTCGCGTCTGTTCCTAGCAAGTAAAGTGTATTGGACTGAAGAGGAGACTCTTCTTGTCAGTTTTCTAAGCAGAATTTAACTAGATATGGCCGTGTGTGTAGGAAGCACAGTTCTTTTGTTCTGAGCAAGCTCACTCTTCGGACCCCATAAGAAACACAGTAGAATAGAAGAGTGCTCTTTTCTCAAAAGCAGAGTGTGTTTCTTGTAAGGCGAGCTAGTGTTTGTTTCCCAGAACTAAATGGATTTGAATCCCATGCAGTTTCTGGTCCTATGAGCAAGAGCTGTTTTCTGGTAAGAAGAGTCACTATTGTGCTCCCATTGCCATACACAGTGCAAATAGCCCTCGCGTCAGTTCCCAGCAAGTGCAGTGTATTGGACTGAAGAGGAGCTACTGATCTTGTCAGTTTTCTAAGCAGAGGTGAACTAGATATGGCCCGTGTGTGTAGGAAGCACAGTTCTTTTGTTCTGAGCAAGCTCACTCTTCAGACCACATAAGAAACACAGTAGAGAAGAAGAGTGCTCTTTTCTCAAAAGCAGAGTGTGTTTCTTGTAAGGCGAGCTAGTGTTTGTTTCCCAGTCCTAAATAGAGTTGAATCCCATGCAGTTTCTGATCCTACGAGCAAGAGTTGTTTTCTGGTAAGAAGAGTCACTATTGCGCTACCATTGCCATACACAGTGCAAATAGCACTCGCGTCTGTTCCCAGCAAGTACAGTGTATTGGACTGAAGAGGAGCTACTGTTCTTGTTAGTTTCCTAAGCAGAGTTGAACTAGATATGGCCCGTGTGTGTAGGAAGCACAGTTCTTTTGTTCTGAGCAAGCTCACTGTTCTGACCCCAGAAAACACAGCATAGTAGAAAAGTGCTATTTTCTCAAAAGCAGAGTGTGTTTCGTGTAAGACGAGCTAGCGTTTGTTTCCCAGTCCTAAATGGAGTTGAGGCACATGCAGTTTCTGGTCCTACGACCAAGAGTTGTTTTCTGGTAAGAAGAGGCACTATTGAGCTCCCATTGCCATACACAGTGCAAATAGCACTCGCGTCTGTTCCGAGCAAGTACAGTGTATTGGACTGAAGAGGAGCTACTGTTCTTGTCAATTTCCTAAGCAGAGTTGAACTAGATATGGCCATGTGTGTAGGAAGCACAGTTCTTTGTTCTGAGCAAGCTCACTATTCTGGCCCAAAAGAAACACAGTAGAGTAGAAGAGGGCTCTTTTCTCAAAAGCAGAGTGTGTTTCTTGTAAGGCGAGCTAGCGTTTGTTTCCCAGTCCTAAATGGAGTTGAGTCACATGCAGTTTGTGGTCCTACGACCAAGAGTTGTTTTCTGGTAAGAAGAGTCACTATTGCGCTCCCATTGTCATATACAGGGCAAATAGCACTGGCGTCTCTTCCCGGCACGTACAGTGTATTGGACTGAAGAGGATGTACTGTTCTTGTCAGTTTCCAAAGCAGAATTGAACTAGATATGGCCCATGTGTGTAGGAAGCACAGTTCTTTTGTTCTGAGCAAGCTCACTGTTCGAACCCCATAGGAAACACAGTATAGTAGAAGAGTGCTCTTTTCTCAAAAGCAGAGTGTGTTTCTTGTAAGGCGAGCTAGTGTTTGTTTCCCAGTCAGTAATGGAGTTGAATCCCATGCAGTTTCTGGTCCTAGGAGCAAGAGTTGTTTTCTGGTAAGGAAAGTCACTATTGTGCTCCCATTGCATTACACAGTGCAAAGAGCACTCGCGTGTGTTCCCAGCAAGTACAGTGTATTGGACTGAAGAGGAGCTACTGTTCTTTTCAGTTTCCTAAGCAGAGTTGAACTAGATATTCCCCGTGGGTGTAGGAAGCACAGTTTTTTTGTTCTGAGCAAGCTCACTGTTCGGATCCACAGGAAACACAGAAGAGTAGAAGAGTGCTCTTTTCTCAAAAGCAGAGTGTGTTTCTTGTAAGGCGAGCTAGCGTTTGTTTCCCAGTCCTAAATGGAGTTGAGTCACATACAGTTTCTGGTCCTACGAGCAAGAGTTGTTTTCTGGTAAGAAGAGTCACTATTGCACTCCCATTGTCATACACAGGGCAAATAGCACTGGCGTCGGTTCCCAGCATGTACAGTGTATTGGACTGAAGAGGATCTACTGTTCTTGTAAGTTTCCTAAGGAGAATTGAAATAGATATGGCCCCTGTGTGTAGGAAGAACAGTTCTTTTGTTCTGAGCAAGCTCAATTTTCTGGCCCTATAGGAAACACAGTAGAGTAGAAGAGTTCTCTTTTCTCAAAAGCAGAGTGTGTTTCTTATAAGGCGAGCTAGCGTTTGTTTACCAGTCATAAATGGAGTTGAGTCACATGCAGTTTATGGTCCTATGAGCAAGAGTTGTTTTCTGGTAAGGAAAGTCACTATTGTGCTCCCATTGCCATACACAGTGCAAATTAAACTCGCGTCTGTTCCCAGCAAGTAAAGTGTATTGGACTGAAGAGGAGACTCTTCTTGTCAGTTTCCTAAGCAGAATTGAACTAGATATGGCCGTGTGTGTAGGAAGCACAGTTCTTTTGTTCTGAGCATGCTCTCTGTTCTGGCCCTATAGGAAACACAGTACAGTAGAAGAATGCTCTTTTCTCAAAAGCAGAGTGTGTTCCTTGTAAGGCGAGCTAGCGTTTGTTTCCCAGTCCTAAATGGAGTTGAGTCACATGGAGTTTATGGTCCTAGGACCAAGAGTAGTTTTCTGGTAAGAAGAGTCACTATTGCACTCCAATTGTCATTTACCGGGGAAATAGCACTGGTGTCTGTTCCCAGCATGTACAGTGTATTGGACTAAAGAGGATCTACTGTTCTTTTCAGTTTCCTAAGCAGAATTGAACTAGATATGTCCCGTGTGTGTAAGAAGCACAGTTCCTTTGTTCTGAGCAAGCTCACTGTTCTGGCCCCATAGGAAACACAGTAGAGTAGAAGAGTGCTCTGTTCTCAAAAGCAGAGTGTGTTTCTTGTAAGGCGAGGTAGTGTTTTTTTTCAGTCAGAAATGGAGTTGAATCCCATGCAGTTTCTGGTCCTAGGAGCAAGAGTTGTTTTCTGATAAGGAAAGTCACTATTGTGCTCCCATTGCATTACACAGTGCAAACAGCACTCCAGTCTGTTCTCAGCAAGTACAGTGTATTGGACTGAAGAGGAGCTACTGTTCTTGTCAGTTTCCTAAGCAGAGTTGAACTAGATATGTCCCGTGTGTGTAGGAAGCACAGTTCTTTTGTTCTGAGCAAGCTCACTGTTCGGACCCCATAGAAAACACAGTAGAGTAGAAGAGTGCTCTTTTCTCAAAAGCAGAGTTTGTTTCTTGTAAGGCAAGCTAGCATTTGTTTCCCAGTCCTAAATGGAGTTGAGTCACATGCAGTTTGTGGTCCTATGAGAAAGAGTTGTTTTCTGGTAAGAAGAGTCACTATTGAGCTCCCATTGCCATACACAGTGCAAATAGCACTCGTGTCTGTTCCCAGCAAGTACAGTGTATTGGACTGAAGAGGAGCTACTGTTCTTGTCAGTTTCATATGCAAAGTTGAACTAGATATTCCCCGTGGGTATAGGAAGCATAGTTCTTTTGTTGTGAAGAAGCTCACTGTTCTGACCCATAGGAAACACAGAAGAGTAGAAGAGTGCTCTTTTCTCAAATGCAGAGTGTGTTTCTTATAAGGCGAGCTAGCGTTTGTTTCCCAGTCCTAAATGGAGTTGAGTCACATGCAGTTTCTGGTCCTACGAGCAAGAGTTGTTTTCTGGTAAGAAGAGTCACTATTGTGCTCCCATTGTCGTACACAGGGCAAATAGGACTGGCGTCAGTTCCCAGCATGTACAGTGTATTGGACTGAAGAGGATCTACTGTTCTTGTCAGTTTCCTAAGCAGAATTGAACTAGATAAGGCCCGTGTGTGTAGGAAGCCCAGGTCTTTTGTTCTGAGCAAGCTCACTGTTCTGGCCCTATAGGAAACACAGTAGAGTAGAAGAGTGCTCTTTTCTCAAAAGCAGAGTGTGTTTCTTGTAAGGCGAGCTAGTGTTTGTTTCCCAGTCCTAAAAGGAGTTGAGTCACATGCAGTTTGTGGTCCTATGACCAAGAGTTGTTTTCTGGTAAGAAGAGTCACTATTGCGCTCCCATTGTCATATACTGGGGAAATAGCACTGGTGTCTGTTTCCAGCAAGTACAGTGTATTGGACTGAAGAGGATCTACTGTTCTTTTCAGTTTCCTAAGCAGAATTGAACTAGATATGGCCCGTGTGTGTAGGAAGCACAGTTCTTTGTTCTGAGCAAGCTCACTGTTCGGAACCCATAGGAAACGCAGTAGAGTAGAAGAGTGCTCTTTTCTCAAAAGCAGAGTGTGTTTCTTGTTAGACGAGCTAGTGTTTGTTTCCCAGTCAGAAATGGAGTTGAATCCCATGCAGTTTCTGGTCCTACGATCAAGAGTTGTTTTCTGGTAAGAAGAGTCACTATTGTGCTCCCATTGCCATACACAGTGCAAATAGCACTCGCGTCTGTTCCCAGCAAGTACAGTGTATTGGACTGAAGAGGAGCTACTGATATTGTCAGTTTTCTAAGCAGAGGTGAACTAGATATGCCCCGTGTGTGTAGGAAGCACAGTTCTTTTGTTCTGAGCAAGCTCACTGTTCGGACCCCATAGGAAACACAGTATAGTAGAAGAGTAATCTTTTCTCAAAAGCAGAGTGTGTTTCTTGTAAGGTAAGCTAGTTTTTGTTTCCCAGTCAGAAATGGAGTTGAATCCCATGCAGTTTCTGGTCCTACAAGCAAGAGTTGTTTTCTGGTAAGAAGAGTCACTATTGCTCCCTTTGCCATACACAGTGCAAATAGCACTCGCGTCTGTTCCCAGCAAGTACAGTGTATTGCACTGAAGAGGAGCTACTGTTCTTGTCAGTTTCCTAAGCAGAGTTGAACTAGATATGGCCCGTGTGTGTAGGAAGCACAGTTCTTTGTTCTGAGCAAGCTCACTGTTCTGGCCGTGTAGGAAACACAGTAGAATAGAAGAGTGCTCTTTTCTCAAAAGCAGAGTGTGTTTCTTGTAAGGCGAGCTAGTGTTTGTTTCCCAGTCAGAAATGGAGTTGAATCCCATGAAGTTTCTGGTACTAGGAGCAAGAGTTGTTTTCTGGTAAGGAAAGTCACTATTTCGCTCCCATTGCATTACACAGTGCAAACAGCACTCCCTTGTGTTCCCAGCAAGTACAGTGTATCGGACTGAAGAGGGCCCACTGTTCTTGTCAGTTTCCTAAGCAGAGTTGAACTAGATATTCCCCGTGTTTGTTGAAAGCACAGTTCTTTTTTTCTGAGCAAGCTCACTGTTGGGACCCATAGGAAACACAGAAGAGTAGAAGAGTGTTCTTTTCTCCAAAGCAGAGTGTGTTTCTTATATGGCAAGCTAGCGTTTGTTTCCCTGTCCTAAATGGAGTTGAGTCACATGCAGTTTTTGGTCCTATGAGAAAGAGTTGTTTTCTGGTAAAAAAAAGTCACTATTGTGCTCCCATTGCCATACACAGTGCAAATAGCACTCGCATCTATTCCCAGCAAGTACAGTGTATTGGACTGAAGAGGAGCTACTGTTCTTGTCAGTTTCCTAAGCAGAGTTGAACTAGATATGGCCCGTGTGTGTAGGAAGCACAGTTCTTTTGTTCTGAGCAAGCTCACAGTTCGGACCCCATAGAAAACACAGTAGAGCAGAAGAGTGCTCTTTTCTCAAAAGCAGAGTTTGTTTCTTGTAAGGCAAGCTAGCATTTGTTTCCCAGTCCTAAATGGAGTTGAGTCACATGCAGTTTGTGGTCCTACGAGCAAGAGTTGTTTTCTGGTAAGAAGAGTCACTATTGAGCTCTCATTGCCATACACAGTGCAAATAGCACTCGTGTCTGTTCCCAGCAAGTACAGTGTATTGGACTGAAGAGGATCTACTGTTCTTGTCAGTTTCCTAAGCAGAGTTGAACTAGATATGGCCCGTGTGTGTAGGAAGCACAGTTCTTTTGTTCTGAGCAAGCTCACTGTTCTGACCCCAGAAAACACAGCATAGTAGAAAAGTGCTCTTTTCTCAAAAGCAGAGTGTGTTTCGTGTAAGACGAGCTAGCGTTTGTTTCCCAGTCCTAAATGGAGTTGAGGCACATGCAGTTTCTGGTCCTACGACCAAGAGTTGTTTTCTGGTAAGAAGAGGCACTATTGAGCTCCCATTGCCATACACAGTGCAAATAGCACTCGCGTCTGTTCCGAGCAAGTACAGTGTATTGGACTGAAGAGGAGCTACTGTTCTTGTCAATTTCCTAAGCAGAGTTGAACTAGATATGGCCATGTGTGTAGGAAGCACAGTTCTTTGTTCTGAGCAAGCTCACTATTCTGGCCCAAAAGAAACACAGTAGAGTAGAAGAGGGCTCTTTTCTCAAAAGCAGAGTGTGTTTCTTGTAAGGCGAGCTAGCGTTTGTTTCCCAGTCCTAAATGGAGTTGAGTCACATGCAGTTTGTGGTCCTATGACCAAGAGTTGTTTTCTGGTAAGAAGAGTCACTATTGCGCTCCCATTGTCATATACAGGGCAAATAGCACTGGCGTCTCTTCCCGGCACGTACAGTGTATTGGACTGAAGAGGATGTACTGTTCTTGTCAGTTTCCTAAGCAGAATTGAACTAGATATGGCCCATGTGTGTAGGAAGCACAGTTCTTTTGTTCTGAGCAAGCTCACTGTTCGAACCCCATAGGAAACACAGTATAGTAGAAGAGTGCTCTTTTCTCAAAAGCAGAGTGTGTTTCTTGTAAGGCGAGCTAGTGTTTGTTTCCCAGTCAGTAATGGAGTTGAATCCCATGCAGTTTCTGGTCCTAGGAGCAAGAGTTGTTTTCTGGTAAGGAAAGTCACTATTGTGCTCCCATTGCATTACACAGTGCAAAGAGCACTCGCGTGTGTTCCCAGCAAGTACAGTGTATTGGACTGAAGAGGAGCTACTGTTCTTGTCAGTTTCCTAAGCAGAGTTGAACTAGATATTCCCCGTGGGTGTAGGAAGCACAGTTCTTTTGTTCTGAGCAAGCTCACTGTTCGGATCCACAGGAAACACAGAAGAGTAGAAGAGTGCTCTTTTCTCAAAAGCAGAGTGTGTTTCTTGTAAGGCGAGCTAGCGTTTGTTTCCCAGTCCTAAATGGAGTTGAGTCACATACAGTTTCTGGTCCTACGAGCAAGAGTTGTTTTCTGGTAAGAAGAGTCACTATTGCACTCCCATTGTCATACACAGGGCAAATAGCACTGGCGTCGGTTCCCAGCATGTACAGTGTATTGGACTGAAGAGGATCTACTGTTCTTGTAAGTTTCCTAAGGAGAATTGAAATAGATATGGCCCCTGTGTGTAGGAAGAACAGTTCTTTTGTTCTGAGCAAGCTCAATTTTCTGGCCCTATAGGAAACACAGTAGAGTAGAAGAGTTCTCTTTTCTCAAAAGCAGAGTGTGTTTCTTATAAGGCGAGCTAGCGTTTGTTTACCAGTCCTAAATGGAGTTGAGTCACATGCAGTTTATGGTCCTATGAGCAAGAGTTGTTTTCTGGTAAGGAAAGTCACTATTGTGCTCCCATTGCATTACACAGTGCAAACAGCACTCCAGTCTGTTCTCAGCAAGTACAGTGTATTGGACTGAATAGGAGCTAATGTTCTTGTCAGTTTTCTAAGCAGAGTTGAACTAGATATGGCCCGTGTGTGTAGGAAGCACAGTTTTTTTGTTCTGAGCAAGCTCACTGTTCGGACCCCTAAGAAACACAGTAGAGTAGAAGAGTGTTCTTTTTTCAAAAGCAGAGTGTGTTTCTTGTAAGGCGAGCTAGCGTTTGATTCCCAGTCAGAAATGGAGTTAAATCCCATGCAGTTTCTGGTCCTACAAGCAAGAGTTGTTTTCTTGTAAGGAAAGTCACTATTGCACTCCCATTGCATTACACAGTGCAAATAGCACTCGCATGTGTTCCCAGCAAGTACAGTGTATTGGACTGAAGAGGAGACTCTTCTTGTCAGTTTCCTAAGCAGAATTGAACTAGATATGGCCCGTGTGTGTAGGAAGCACAGTTCTTTGTTCTGAGCAAGCTCACTGTTCGAACCCAATAGGAAAAGCAGTAGAGTAGAAGAGTGCTCTTTTCTCAAAAGCAGAGTGTGTTTCTTGAAAGGCGAGCTAGCGTTTGTTTCCCACTCCTAAATAGAGTTGAGTAACATGCAGTTTTTGGTCCTAAGAATAAGAGTTGTTTTCTGGTAAGAAGAGTCACTGTTGTGCTCCCATTGCCATACACAGTGCAAATAGCACTCGCCTTTGTTCCCAGCAAGTACAGTGTATTGGACTGAAGAGGAGCTACTGTTCTTGTCAGTTTCCTAAGCAGAGTTGAACTACATATGGCCCGTGTGTGTAGGAAGCACAATTCTTTGTTCTGAGCAAGCTCACTGTTCCGACCCCATAGGAAACGCAGTAGAGTAGAAGAGTGCTCTTTTCTCAAAAGCAGAGTGTGTTTCTTGTAAGGCGAGCTAGTGTTTGTTTCCCAGTAAGAAATGGAGTTGAATCCCATGCAGTTTCTGGTCTTACGAGCAAGAGTTGTTTTCTGGTAAGAAGAGTCGCTATTGTGCTCCCATTGCCATACACAGTGCAAATAGCACTCGCGTCAGTTCCCAGCAAGTGCAGTGTATTGGACTGAAGAGGAGCTACTGATCTTGTCAGTTTTCTAAGCAGAGGTGAACTAGATATGGCCCGTGTGTGTAGGAAGCACAGTTCTTTTGTTCTGAGCAAGCTCACTCTTCAGACCACATAAGAAACACAGTAGAGAAGAAGAGTGCTCTTTTCTCAAAAGCAGAGTGTGTTTCTTGTAAGGCGAGCTAGTGTTTGTTTCCCAGTCCTAAATAGAGTTGAATCCCATGCAGTTTCTGATCCTACGAGCAAGAGTTGTTTTCTGGTAAGAAGAGTCACTATTGCGCTACCATTGCCATACACAGTGCAAATAGCACTCGCGTCTGTTCCCAGCAAGTACAGTGTATTGGACTGAAGAGGAGCTACTGTTCTTGTTAGTTTCCTAAGCAGAGTTGAACTAGATATGGCCCGTGTGTGTAGGAAGCACAGTTCTTTTGTTCTGAGCAAGCTCACTGTTCTGACCCCAGAAAACACAGCATAGTAGAAAAGTGCTATTTTCTCAAAAGCAGAGT